>NC_056731.1:1535818652-1535898652 GCF_019279795.1 Protopterus annectens
AATGCAGACACAAAGCACTTGGACGGCTTAATCTACTACCACTAGGATATACTTTTTCCCTGGGGAACTTGGGGTACTCAGAGGCCACACAATATCCATAGCTACCCTCTGAAATGGCTCCTCAATCAAAGGCAAAGACATCAAAGCAGCCTTGACCTTGTCTCCCGCCTTGTCTGCTTTTTGACAATGCTTACAGGTTCTGCAGTACCCTGTTCCATCCCTGGAAATCCCAGGCCAATAAAAGTTCTGCAAAATGTGTTTCTTGGTATGCTTTATGCCCATATGACCTACAAAGTGATATCATGGGCTATAGCTAGATGTGCCTGATGGTAGGCTTTGGGCACTACCAACTGCTGTATTTTCTCACCCTCTAGCCCTCCTTCAGGGGTCCACTGTCTATACAGTAACCCTTTGTCCCAGTATACAGATTCCCCTTTTCCTTGACAATCAGGTGCCTCACTGGCTACCTCCCTCAGGCCTTGTAATGTAGGGTCTGAGAGCTGAGCCTGTTGCAACTCTGTCTTTGTAACTCTTCCCAGCTCCCCCTCCACAGGAAGTTTGGTATTCTCTGAGAGCAGTGCCTCACTGTCAGCCTGGGTACTACTACTCACCTCTGCCCTTGCAGTCACTCTGTCCAAGGGAACATCAGTACCCACCAGCAGCTGTGGCTCACCTTCAGTCTCACTACTACAGGGTAGCTCCCACTCTGAAGTAACCACCTCACCAGTTCTGGCTTCAAGTGTGCAGTCTGTCTGGGTCCCCTCCAGGCTACCAGACCCACATGCTTGTCTCCAAGCCTAATTGTGTGTCACTGCATGCACACAAGGTACTGCATTATAAAAATCATTCCCTATCAGAACATCTGCAGGGATATCCTCAAACACACCTACTTGCTTGCTTCCTTCCTTTTCCACCCTCCCAGTCAAGGTGAACCCTAGCCAAATGTGTTTGGAATGGGGCCCCTCCTAAAGCTCTGACTGAGGTAGAATGCCCAAACAAGAGGCACTTCTCTGTAACCATTTGCAGGCTTCACAATGGTTAGGTCAGAGGCTGTGTCTCTCTTAGCAGTGGCCTGTTTTCCATCTACTAAGATAGGATATAACCTCTTGTTGTAGTTTGGAAACCTTGTTGTCTCCAGACAACTTACTGCTGGCATTCTGTCATTCCCACTTACTGTCTCTCCCACCTTTTGTTCCTCACCTTGCATCCATGGACGTCTATATGCTATGTGGCCTCACTGGCTGCATTTAAAACATTTAACCCTTGGTCCTGGATATGTACCTGGAGTAGTGGCTTCCCCTGATACTGGCAGACTTGGTTGGGGCAGTCTGGGCTGCCCACCATGAGTTCCCTTAGACCCACAAGCAGCACTGGGTGTCCCTTTCCTGTGCAGTGATGCCCTGCTTGCTAGGTATAGGTCTTCCTTCCAGTCTATATCATATGAGTGAATTGCACAAATTGCGAACGCTCATAATATCGAGCGTACTGGACCTCAAACTTCCGATCGTGGGGGGCTGTGCCTCCCACACTCCCCGCTAAATATATGTTCCAACTCTGAGATCACACTACAGTGAAGAAAGGGCAAATATCCCATTCTTCACTGTTCCACGATCTCAGAAAAAGCATTTCGAGGTCCGGTTCGTTCGATATTATCAGCATTCGCAATTTGGGCGATTTGCTCATATGATATAGACTCTTCCCCAACTCATTTGCAGTATTGCATTGTCTATCAGCTAACCAGATTCTCATGTCCTCAGACAAAGTGCTAAGGGCTTGTTCCCTCACCAAAAGGTCTGCCAGGCCTTCAGATGTGGTGACCTGACATCCACTCATCCACCTATGAAAATAAGTGCTTAGTTCAGCAATATATTCACACACACTTTCATCTGCCTTGCATCTATGCTCATGAAACTTTTTCCTATAAGCTTCAGGTGTTAAAACATTCTAGCAAACAGTTTTTTTACAATATTATAATTTAAACAATCAGTATCAGACAGTTTAGAAATAACAGTTACAGCTTTACCATGGAGTAAGGGGGTCAGGAACCATACCCAGAGCCCTTGGTCAACATTATACTGTTTACATACTCTTTCAAACATATGAATAAAACTATCAAAATTATCACCCTCTGCAAATTGTGGAAGAAATTTACCGACCTTTGTTGCTTCTGGGGTTCAGTTATTCCCTTCCCCATTACCTCCATGACCCCGGCGATGAGTCAGCATCTCCTTTTCAAGTTGCCTTTGCCTCTCATTTTCCTCAGCTTCCAGATGTCTCAGTCTTTCTGCTGCTTGTAATTCAATTTGTTTCTCCTGCCGCAGTCTCTCCATTTCTTCAGCCTTCAAATGCCACATTGTCTCTGCTGATTCTATTTCCAAATGTTTGGCCTCCAGTTCAAGTTTCTTTAACTCCAGATGGATTTTTAAGTCCTCTGTGGATAGGTTGAACTGTCCATTTTCTGAGAACTGTACATTCCCAAGGTCAGTCTGGTTGTCTTCCTGGTTGCTGGTCTGTGATGCAGCTGTGGCTAAGGCTGCAATTATTTCTGCTTTAGTCAGGTTGGCATGTCCCAATCCTTTGGCTTGGCACATCTCAGGCAACTGGCTCCTTGTCAGCTTGCCATACTGCTCTGCTGACATCCTTGCCTGCTCTCCCTGACTAATTAAGCTAACATAAAAAAATAAAACTATTGTGATATGAAACTCCGAATGTTCACTGTGTGGCTGACTGAGAGTACAAGCACCTTCTTTACTGACTACTGTTTACAGGCTACAGGAATTCAATATCCACATCACTGAATCCCAATATGTGATGTGGTGATCCCACCACTGCCGGCCAATAAATTGGATGCCCCTCCACTGGCCCAGTAATCAAGGAGCCTCAGTCCTCACCACTGGCACCAGTAGGGGATGTACACTGGGAGGATGACAGGTACACACATAGTATTTCAAGATGCATTTCTCTGCATCAAGTGCAGTTTCCCTTAAGAGCACACTGAGACTATAGTCAGTTTGGGGCTGGGTTCTCCCTCTTTCTTCTGATCCACATTAAGAATCCCCACTGCTACAGCTATAGAGCGGAAATCAATTTACTACTGAAACATTGAAACTGCACCCACCTTAACATCGAAACAATATCTTGAAAATCGCAACAGTGAACAAGCAGGAAACTTGAAACTGAATACATCGACTCCCATAGTTCGATGTATTCAACATAGCAGCAGCTGACATCAATCACCCAATCTATGCACATAATGTAACATAATACTCTAGAGTCAATGGTACATCACTTTTACTATTTTACAAGGGGGCAAGTCACCCTACACCCCCCTTGTTGGGGCTGCACCCCCCACCCCCTGCAAATTATATATACCAAACTCAAATATCACACTACGGTGAGGAAATGGGTTAATTCCCTGTTCCTCACTGAACCGTGATCTCCACTCAAAATTCCAAACTCAAATACTCAAACTACACTACCCATGAGATGTAGTGTAGTCGATGTATTTGGGTTTGCAAAACTGCCTCTTTGAAAACTGCAAGTCGGCATTGTCAGTCTTGATTGACTGCAGTTCGCAAATCTAATTGTAAACTGTGAGATCTCAGCTGAGTGGAAAAGCCAAGACCTCCAGCACTCTCTCTTTCCAACCAGTGCTTCATGTCCCTGCCCAGTTAGCTGACACACACATTCATTGAGGTTTGATGTACACACACACACACACACACACACACACACACACACACACACACACACACACACACACACACACACACACACACACACACACACGTGCGAACGCGCACACATGCACAATCACGCACACACACGCACACACACACACACACACACACACACACACACACACACACACACACACACACACACACCTGGGAAAAGTTGACATAGGTTTACTAGCTATGCCCCCTTCTGCCCAGAATATGAGGTAGTTATTACTGTCACCAGACAACTATTTATCAGCTACTTTAAGGCCTTTAACAAAGGGTATCCAATCTTACTGCATAATGTTACTATAAATACAAATGGTAGTTTGACCAAGAGCAAGGCTATTAGAAGTGGTCTACACAGTGTCGCCAAATTTATTTATTTATTTAACATTTGTTGACCGGGAATGTCTGACTGAGCCGAAGCCCTTTTTCAGCAGAGGCCTGGGGAGAAAAGCTCCAGTAAATGCATATAGTAATCAATCAAACATGTAGTAAATAATCAGTGAACAAATATTATGCAATTGGCATTAGCATAAGCAGCAACGTTACAGCCACAGCAATATTATACAAGAGGTTGTAAGTATAGAAAAGTTAACATAGGAGAAAAGATTTTTACAATTTATCTAAACAGGATATAGTACAAGTAAAGTGAAGAGGAAAAATCTAGATTAGAGGGGCGGGAGTTGAAATTTTCAAGGAGGGTTAGAGCAATGGCAGATCCATTTCCTGTTAAAGTATTCTTTTAGAGTTTGTTTAAATTGTTTGGGATGCATGTTTGTTCGAATTTCGATGGGAAGTTTATTCTATTCAATAGAGGGATAGTAGCTGTATAAGTTACGTCCAAATTTTGATTTGGGCTTATAGATTTTTAAGAGGTCAAGGGAAGAGCTTTGGAGGTTCCTTGGAGGAGCACAGTGGGAGATGATAGAGTGTAAGGCTGGCCAGAAGGATGGCTGATAAAGAACTGAGTGTATAGTTTGGACCTGGGAGACAAGGAAGAGGTGGGGCAGTTCTAGCCAGTTTAGATATCTAAGAGAGAGACAGTGATGTGATCTATATGGTTGTTGAGTTGCAAATCTAGCTACTTTGTGATATGTAGCCTCAAGTCTTGAAAGCAGAGAGAAGTTTAGGTTAGTAAGGATTTGTGAGCAGTATGTTAAGCAGGGAAGAAGGTAGGCATGAATATGCAAGTACTCTCAGAGCTTAAATATGTCTAGACAGACTAGCCACAATGAAAGGTTTAAATATATTTAATAATAAATAATAAAAGAACAAGACAATACTAAATATACATTTACAGTAACATCAGAGTTCAAAATCACAGGAAATATTTAAAACCTTGCAGGACAGTCGCAAATAAATAAAGAAAGGTATCGAAGATAAGCTTTGCTATATTCCTGACTATATCTAAAAGAATTACTATAACCTAGTACACTTACTTATTTAGAGCAGCAAAGCATATATGTGTTGATCCTCTAGTCTAGCTGATGTTGTCAGGTCAAATACAGAATACAAAATGCTGAGTCTTTCTCAGACACTTCTTAAATCAATATCTCAAATATTACTGCTGGGATAGCTTGCAGAATGACATCATTTCTTGTCATCTGACTATATCTCAGTAAAACCCCCTGCTGCTGAAAGCTAGCAGTATTTTAGCATCTAACTGTGAAAATATATGCACAAGGGCTTTTCCTCAGATCTTTGCAGATCCTGGAAGTCATAAAACAATAAAACTCTTCTAATAGAATACAGAAATCTTCTCAGCATAAAAATTGCTCACTGAAACTGAAAGATAACCCTAGGATTTAATAAAATCCATGTAGGCATAGTTTAGAGCCTACATGGAAGGTACCATGGCAATGTACATGGTTCCCCCTCGGTAGAGCGCCATGCATATTAATGAAGGTGCATTACTGAGGGAGAGTCGTGTAAAACTGTTACTGAATCAGTGTTGGGATTATGTTACTGTGTCCAGAAATGAGTGGCACACCCCCTGTACTTCAAAGTGCAGTAAATCAATATATGGATATATATTACATTTTTTTCTTTTTTTATGTTTGTGTGGCGTGGCGTGCAGCAATGGACACATGCCAGATATCTAAAAATAGAAACCGGATACATTTAATTATGAATGCAAAGGTCACGTTTAAGCATAGCTGAGGGGGTTTGCGTGGCATGGTGCGGTTCTCAGCAGTGCTTAAGCATAGGTGAGAGATATATGTAAAAGTATAGCAGTATTCTACATATCCATATTGTCAAATGGTTAGAGTAACAGCCTTTTGTGCCATAGGTGCAGGTTTTGAGTATACTGAAGGCTTATTAAGCATTTATTTTCCAATTACAAATGATGGTAATTATTTTTAAATCCTGATGTGCTGCACTCAGCTAAGCTCCACTAAGCTGTGGTAAGCCATGCCAAGCACTGCTTAAAAAAGATCCATTTTAGCACTACTTGGCATTGCACAGGTCCACGTAGCTGGTATGTGCACTAAGTGGTGCCAACCACTGCTAAACATTGCCAGTTTAAGCACTGCTAAGCTGAGCACAGCTGGTTTATGCACTGCTAAGCTGCATACTGCATTTTTAAAAATTGCCCAGTGGTGTTAAAGTATGGGAAATAGGGTATATTAAGCGCAATAGGTGGGAATACTGCAGAATCCATTGGAGTTCAACCTGTGAGGATACTATGGCAGGTGTTGGAGAGGGTACGCACTTTTGGATGGAGCGGTGGAGCATTGAGGAGTCCAGGGTCATGGTTGGACTCCTAGTTAAAAACCATTAAGATCAGCTCATTCAGGGTGGGTACTGGGGCTCTGAGTACAAAGCAGAGGCCTGGAACTGCTGGCAAAGGACCTCATTGGTGCAATTAGTATCACCCACACAGGTGAGCAGTGTCATCACCACTACAATGACCCGAAAAGAAGGAAGGGGGCTGTCCTTGATGCCTGGGTCCAAGAATTCCAGGCGGGCAGTGTTCCACAAGTGTGTAAGTATGTTTACCTGTGTTTCACAAATATTTAACCTTGAATGTCTGTTAAAGTGGTATGCATAATGGTGTGCTTCTCTCCCAACAGCTGCAGAGGTGACAACTCACAACACTGACGTGCACGCAGGGTGCCTGACCAGGCTGTGTCATGAGTGTGGTGAGTACAGATGTATCTTCCAATCTATAGTCATATAAGCAAGAAAGAGTAAAGCATTAACTGCCATTAGGTATATAAACAGTGTTGATTGTATTGTAATGAATGTGGTCATAGACCTGGACTGCAATAAGTGACTACTGCCACAAGTACTATAACAAGCAGGAAAGAGTAAAACATCAACCTTGATTAATTAACTGTGGAATTACAACTGTATTGCAACACCTGCATTACATTAACTGTTGGTCAATAAAAACTCGAAAGTATATAATTAAATGCATGAAGGCATCTGTAATGAGCTGTTGTGTAATACACGTGGAATCAGAGCTGATATTTCAACCCACTAACAATATATTGTGTACACCTGCAGTTTATTTAGTAATGTATAGGTTACCTAGTCTCTCTGCCATGTTTGCATTTCATGCAGCTGTGTCCAACTGTTACTGCACTGTACTATAACACTGTAGTATTAGTAGCAGATCATATTTTGTTTCCAGGTTAGATGTAGGACAAAATCAGTCAGTCAGATATCAGCAGTGATTCAGTAGCTCAGTTTGCTTAATGATGTGTACAAAGTACATTTTGCTAGACACAGACCAGGGTTCAAATCCAGTTCCATGTACTAATAACTATTATTGAATTACATATGTTATGATGACATAAATTCTCTCCACAGGGACTACTGGTAAAATGGGTGAGGTAGCCCATAGTATGTATATATACTAGTTTGTTCAGCTGTCACAGATTGTTGAAATCCTTCTCATGAATGTGCTATTTATCCACACAATAAAGGCAACAGGCTCAATAATAACAAACTATGATAAATTAAAAGTCAGAAAAAATGAGTAATAACAGATATCATTCTCTCAAAACGGACACAGATAAAAGGGTGAGCTAGCTCATAGTATGTGTAAATACTTGTTTCTTCAGATATCACAGACTGTTACAATCATTGTATCATAAATATGCTATTTATACATACAATAAAGGAAACAGGATCAATAATAACAAAATATAACCAAATAAAAGAAATAAAATGTGTAATCAAGGTATGTCTGTATTCATGGAGTGTCTTGTAAAGGTTGATGCACTCAGTTACTACATGTGATGCCCATGTCCCCTGCAGTCACTGCTATTAGGTATGATCCCCATGTCTGTCAAGCAAGGCATGATAGTTGTGTACTCTCTGTACTGTACACATGCATATCTCTCAAGTGTCACACTGTCATGGAATGTAATTGCTGTTGTGTAATCCCTCTGTCACAGATGTATCAGTGACATGATTATATGTTAATATCAAATTAATAGTACAGTAGCTCACAGTACTCCTTGGTAGTTATATAGTTCCACTTGATGTGCAAATGATCTTTGTAGTTGTAAACCTGCAGGTGTTACTGCTTGGCCCCTAGTGTCGCATGCAGATAGCTTGAGAGGTATATATGTGCTACAGCAGCTATAGGGCACATTTACACATAAAGAAAGGACAGACCTGTAGAGTAGCTAGCATTACTGTTGTCAACTATATAGCCCATGATAGTATTAATGGACTGTATTTCTCTCTCGTCCCACCCCTTAGCTTCATATATTTATTATTGTTATATATTGGTTATGGTTTGCTATTAACATATGTTGTTTCATAAACTTTATTTTGGGCATGTGCTTTATTAATGTTATGTACAACTATGTTTGCATATTAACATATCTTGTTGAATTACCTATTCAGTTGGCCTTATGCCACATCTGTTACTGGCATGCTGTTCATATACTGACTGTTCTGTTATTTATTGTTGTGTTTCACATAATATGCATTTAACTGTAATGGGATTATGTACAATGTTCTGGCATGCTCTTATTACTAACAATGGTTTAGTTCATAACTCACCTATGTTTATTGCCCTACCTCCATACTCACAGCACATTTGGGTAGGCCGGTTCCTGGTGATCTGCCTACCGTACCTCCGCCAGTCATGGCACTGGGTACCAGCTCATCTGGGACCCAAGCCGGTGGTGCCCCCTCTGCTGGCCCTGCACCACCTTTAGGTGGAACCACCTTAGGGGATGGGGGCCATCCCCCCCTGGGAGCGGGGTGGAGGGGGAGTTGTCAACCAGGATCAACTACTAGCCATGGTGCACAGGATTGTCCATAGGAGTTATGAACAACACCTGTGCTGGACTGAGGGCAGACTCGACAACCAGGTGGGGCCTGAGGGTCCTGGCACCCAGCCAACAGCACAGCCACCTTCAGGGCAGTGAAGGAGCGGTGTTAACTGCTCATGGGTGGGGATCTCAGTCATTCTGCTGCCATCTGGAGGCACATGCACCTCTGATTCTACAACACCCTCCCCATCCAAATTGTTCACCCCCTCATGTGTTACACACTGCCCCTGTATGCTGTCTTGTCTGTCTTGTCTGTCTGTAAATGCAACCTCTCCTACCCAACTTACCTCCCCACACAAACCTATATCCCTTCCCCAACATTCCACTCTCCTTAAAAAAAAGGGCACCTGTCCCACAAAATACATAGCTCTTTAATTTGCGCATGTGTCCACTGGACACAACTAATTATTATATTACTTAATCAACACATTTACGTTGTCCTCAACCCTCACTCTGGGGCATGAGGCTCCAAATTCCAAATTCTGTAAAACCTGCTCAGCTGTTGCTATACAAGAAATGGAAAGCTATGGTCCTTTCTTACACTATTCCTGCACAACATTACCTGCCTTTCAGTATGTTTTTCCCCCTGCTTGCCCCAATTTCGCCATTTTCCTATCACCACTTTTTCTTTTATTTTTTTTTTAAATTTAGCACAAGTTTAAGAAGAGCTAAGCAGAGTGCCGTGCAAACCCATGCGAACCCGCTTAACACTGCTAAAAGTGCCTTAATCATCGTATTTGTTTCTCACAGTGTTAGGCACGTCTGCAAAATAATCTCCCCTGCCCCTGTCTACTACAGCACAGTGCATTAGCCCACTAGGCCACTCAGCTCTGGATTAAAGCAGGTGTTTCCAGCAACATATACTGATCGTCACTGACACACTTCAAGTACATATAATGGGGAAAAATGAGAGTGTACTTGTGACTGTGACCAGACACTACACCAGTACACAGCCAAATAAATAAAAATGGATGTATGTGAGGCTTGGGATAGACAATACCTCTCCCTCACATTTCCATTGGTACATTAAGTGTGGCTAGAGTCCAAGGCTCTGTATCTGGTAAGTGTAATACTGTTGTTTTATGGATCATATATGCCCTAAGAATGGTAACAGCTGACATTCTGCCCTAGGCACATCTGTTATGCTTAGCCAGAGTACAATACTTGTATGTTCAATTTTGGAGGGGTTAACTGACATGCATTCAATGGGTAATCACAGTTGTGTATTTGCAGGAGCAGTAACACATTTGCACTTATTGTTGAGAAGGTCTATGTAGTCTGCTATACAAGAGGCAATCACTCACAGATGCCTGTTCACATACAATATAGAGATGGAACATACTTGAAGCAGTGATACTATAACTGGCATAGTATGCTCAAGATGGGTGCACTGTGTTTTAGGTGTAGGTCTATCAGATACACTGACATATTGCTTATCTCACAGGTGTATAGTACTGGCAATATTAATCAGATGTAGCTGCAGTGCATGTTATAAGGGGTTGTCTTGTCTGTGTATGTTGTAGTCTGTTTGTTGTGCATGGGATCAGAAATAAGATGTGGTATGTGTAATGCAATTGTGGCTCCTCAGCTGTATGTGTGTGTGTGGATTACCATGCATAATAGTGCAGGTAGTAATGTACTTATTTTGTCTTCCTCCTCACAGGTGACTGTGGGGTTTGGAGTCTGTCCCCCTCACAACCTGATGTCAGTGTCTCATCAGACTCTGATGATGATGGTGGCCATATTGAGGCACAGGTGGAGTTGTTGGGGGCTGAATCTGTCCCATGGGTTGACATACCACTTCCTCCCCCCATTGTCTCCATATAAAGTATGCCCACCCATACCCAGTGCTCTGAGGTCACACATATTGGACAGCCAGAGCATGGCAACATCGAACAGCAGAGTGTGGCAATTATGGCATCAGTGAGTGTAGACACTGGCCATAGCCAGAGAGCTGGCGAGGTCCCACACAGGCAGATTGACAAGTGTGTTCGAAGGAGGACTGCTGCCTATCCACCACCTGTCACAGGTGCCACATCATGGGTCACTCAATGCATGTTTTGGTCCATAATGGAGGCACAGGCATGTTTCAAATGCAACACCAGATGGATGATCAGGAGTATGGATGCAGCACAGTCTGACATTCATGACTCCCTCCACCACATTGGTGATGCCATAGATCATTTCACTGATGCAGTGGCCAGATGGTGGGGTGAGACATTATCAGTCCTTGACTGCATGTTGTCTGTGCTAAAATATCTGGTTGTAGTCGGGCATCGGACATGTGGCCATAGATCAACAACACCATCTGCTGAGAGTCCACATGGCCATGCACACTCACACTCCCATAGTGGCAGTACCTGTAGCACTACAGAAGGGAGTATGCTGTCCACACCATGATATGGCAGGCCATGGGCATCTGGTCCTGGGTGGTCCTGTGGAGAACAGAGGCCCATCAGACACCAGTCACCATCAGCTAATAGCACCGCATCTGACCCTGGGCATGGTGGTGCCACTGCCACTCCTGGCAGAGCCAGTTCCTGTATTCATGGTCGGAGACTGTGAACTATCCACTCTGCCATGTACTGTCCACAGCTGTCCAACATACGCATGTGTAGGGCTAGCACTGGGCTTGACAGTGTACACGCACACACTCAAACATCACTGTCACATGCAAGGTCACCAACAGACACACATGGCACGTCTCTATGTCCCAGCTAGCCAGCACCCCTTCCTGACTCACACACATGTTGTCAACTGTTTGGGAGAGCCTAAGCCTCTGGCACCCCCACACCACACCCTGTGCATGTGATGATACCTGTGCCACATCCCTGCCATGCATACCACTGATGCAGAGAGAAGCAAATATGTGTCTGATGCACAGGGTGACTGTATTACTTTATATGTAGTTGTGTAGTGCAGTAGTGTTATGCCATGACAGGTGCTGTATGCTGGCATGTGTCATGAGTACACATCAAACTTTGTGTACCTTTGTTGCATGATGTTAGATTGGCAATAGTGTTGAAGACTTACAGATGTTTCACAGAACTATGTATTTTCTATTCCAGGGGTCTGAGTGGCTAAGCTATGGAGACTTGGCTGCAATACAGCGGCACAGGATGGCATGGCATGCAGCACAGGAGACATAACATCAGCAAGGTATGGCTGTATAAATGCGTGGTTATCTAGGTGCATATCTGTAGAACAATGTGTCAGGGACAATGGGGGCAGTCAGCATGATCATGCATGCATACCCTGTGACAAGGCCTGCTACCCTTGATACGTGTCACCTGGGTGTTCTGTACATACAAAGGACATGGTGGCAGATAGCATTTATGCCTAGGTAGATGTGGGCTATTCAAAGCCTGCAGCTACTGACAGGGCAGTAAAATGCATGAAAATTCACACCCATATGGCCATATGTGTACTGCTACATGGGAATATATTTGCACACTCACACAAACAAATTTGTTCTTATTGAGATTAGAATCCCTACCTATGTATTAGCATTCACTAGAGCACTATCTACTTATTGCATGCACCACAGAGCTTATTTGTTATGAGATTGTCAGCCAGTGCTGTTAAGGTGGATGACATCAGCACGCCTTGTAAAGGAAGCCAATGGGGACACGGTGGCAGGTATTCACAGTGCCTTAAAATGTTTAACCATTGCACAGCGATAGGCAGGACAGGCATGTGTACACTGCTGCAAGGGGATATATTTGCACAGACACACACACACACACACACACACACACACACACACACACACACACACACAGTGGCTGTTGTGAGATTAGATCCACTACCTACTATTGCACACTATAGCTCACAGTACTTATTGCAAGTGCATCTGGTGTACATGTGGCTGAAGCAACAGAACTTGTGGGCTATGCAAAGTGGCCTTGTATTAGACAGCATGTGTGGCCTGCAGAGTGAACCTGCTTTATGCTGTTATTGTATCTACTGTCCTAGCAGTGGGGTACCTGTTAATACCCCTGCTATGTGTGTACAGTTAACAGTATCACCATTTCTGGCCAGTTGCAGTTTGCTAGGCGGACAATTGGCCAGTGAAGATATGGCCTCTCCAAGTCATGCATTGTAGCTATTGCACATTACACCACCTACTCACCATTGTCTGTACAGGGTGACATTCCACAGGCACAGGGTTCTGTTGCTGGGTGGATTATGTCATTATGCGGCCTTGGTGTGTTACCATCAGACAACTGCTGTGTGTGTAGATGCAGATAACCCCAGCATTCTGTGTGTGGGGTGCACATTCATACATCTACACACACACACACACACATATATATATCTATCTATATATATATATATATATATATATATATATATATATATATAAATATATATATAACAGGGATGTCAACTTAGGTGTGCCTATATGTTAGCTAAGTGTAGAAGCATGCCCTGTGTGACTGTCAGTACTTACAAGGTGACTCCAGGCCAGACCTACCTGTACTCCAGTCTGGGATTTTGTGTGCTGCAGCCAAGGCTGCTGCATCTGATTCAACAGTCCAGCACCTCCCTGATATTTTGTCCAAGGGATTCCCCGGCTGTGTGCTGAATGTATTATATGACTCATACCTATCGACTGTACAGATTGTAATAGACTATACAGAGTGTTGCATCATATGTATGGTATGTTTTACATAGCATTGTGATTTTCCGGTACATCAGTGGCAAATCGTTATAGATCGACATTAGGAAATGATGCCTAACATTTGAGATACTGATGCCATGCACACCAGGAAACCCATGCTACTGCACAACCTGTTATTCTCTGCACTTTCTACTTTTGTCTGTCCAGTAGTTAATCCTTCTCTTTATATTTGGGCCTTTGTCCCATTACTGTTCATGGCTTTGTCCAGATTTCCTGCTCTAAGTGGTTGTAGGTATGATGTGACTTGGGTACATGATGTCACACCCCACACAGGGTGACAGTCTTCACACCTCTCACTGTACATGTTTTAGAAGGATGTCCAGCATTCTTCCCTATATATCTGCTCTGTTCCTCATACAGTTGTGTTTTCCAGTACTATACTACTAAATGGGGCCCACTGAATTGTAAGTACTGACACATTTAAGTGATGGCCTTTACATTCTGCTGCTACTCTGACCTGTTGCAACCTGCTGTTATACTAGCCACCTTCTAGGTTACTGGGAGCATTGACCCTCTGTCCCTCCATGGTCTCTAGGTTTGTCCAGCTGTCTTGCAGTAACATATTGGGGCATATTGACAGTCTGTGGGACACCTACCGTAGGAGTACCTCACATGCAAAAGTTGTAGGTGCAGCCAGCTTTGAACCATGAACGCCATCAATCATACTACTGTACTTACCCCACTGAGCCACACCAGCCACCAGAATATGAGGTTTAATTCCTTACACTATCAACAGCAGACAGACATAACACTTTCACTCCTGCATGTTGTGGAAATTAGAACATGTTGCCAGGTTGTTTGGGACAGCCCTGGGATTGTGTGGTCTACTGATATATCCATGCAGACATACTGTTACTGCAGTTGTATGGGAATACTGATGTGTTGGGGGTAGGGGACTCTAGCATTGACAGTTCTGAGTCTGTCCTATGACCCCGCTGTTTGGCATTTCCCTTGCATAATGCAGTGCATTTTGCTGCCTTGTGGCCTAATGCATATTATGGGGCAGTTAGTATTGGTCAGAGTACCTGTTGTCCCACATAGCTGTTAGTTCTCTGCAAGCGGCCCAGTAGCCCACTCTATTCCCTTGCATACATGCAGCAGGTCCATACATATGCTACCATAGTGTAGTACTCCGTACATTTGTTGTAAAGCAGAGTGACTTACCTTGTGAATGCAGCAGTTGAGATACCTGTGTTGCAGGACTGACTCTGTCTGATGCACGCAGTACACAGCCAATACATGGTGAGGTACAGGTCGTGTTGTGTGGCTGGCATCCTTTTTACTATGTATGTGTGTCGGAGCAAGGTGTCAGTTCCTAGGACCCTAGGTTGTCAGTGCATGTGCTACGCATTGCCTCTTGGTCAAGGCCAGGGCATGCTGGGCACACTTACATCTGCCGACAGGGACAGCCTCAGGGCGTTACTCCTCCAAGTCCCCCTGTGGGTGTGGCTGTGGGGACCTTGGCAGGGGTGGAGGACTGTGTGTTCCTTTCCTGTGCTGATCATGCTGCAGATGTTTCCGCAGGATCATATTGTGTAGCATGGCATATACTGTGAACATCTGTGCACATATGGCTGGAGAGTACTGCAGGGCTACACCAGATATACTGAGGCACCGGAACCATGACTTCAGCAGCCCAAACACATGCTCTACGACGTTCCTAGTTTGTGTATGTGCCTCATTATGGTATTCTTCAGTAGGTGTGTGTGGAGTTCTGATGGATTTCATCATCCATGGTTTCAGTGTGTAGCCAACATCACCCAGTAGATGGCCATACAGGATGTCCCCCCTGGCAAACATCTAGTACAGCTGTGATGCGTGAAAGATATGGGATTCTTGATAACTGCCAGGGATGTCAGCACACATATTCATGATAATTGCACATGACCTGCCAGTTGATGGAGTGATACCCCTTGCGGTTGACATAGACTCTATCCTCCTCATTGGGCAGTGCTTTGATGTGTACATCAGTGCAGTCTATGGCACCCAATACCACAGGGTAATATGCTACATGGTAGAAGAGATGTATACTGCTGGCCCTCTCCTCAGGGGTGCTTGGTAAATAAATGTGCTCACTGGCTTGTGTTTGCATGGCAGCCAGGAACTGGAGTACTCTGGATGCTGATGCCGGTGAGACCCCCATCATGTCTCCAGTTGGTCTTTGAAAAGTACCTGTAGCTAGTATTCTAAGGGCTACAGATACCTTTGTTTCCACTGGGATGCATTCCCCTCTGTTGGCTCTGGGTCTGAATTGATGACGGCAGAGCGTAGAGAGTTCTTGTAGTATGCCCGTGTCCACCCTGTAGCATTCTACAATCTCCAGTTCCTGTAGCTCCTGGAAGGTTACCCTGTGCCTGAACACTCTTCTCCTTCTCAGTCTAGGCCTGTTGTTAGCAGCAGCCTCAACAGTGACCTCAGCATCTAGCACATAGAGCTGTAGCAGAGCAGGAGCAGCCCCTAGCATTCTGTCAGTTAAAAATCCCAGGTCTGTACTCCAATGGTGCAGAGTATGGGGGGAGAAATCAGATTGTAGGGTGTATGCATAATTTATAGTGGTCTGCTCCAGATGCAGCCTGTGTGATTGGCTAACTATGATGCATTCCACCTGCCAGGTACATCACAGACAGGGCTTGAATGGCCCAATGTAAGTGGAACAAGGGTTATCAGTAATTTATACATGATTGGCTTTTACAGGTTATTTCTTTTTTTTTTTTAACTGCCTTCCCTGCTAAGCACAGTGGTGTGGTGCACAAACATGCTCAAACCAGCTAAAGCAAATGCCCAGAAGCTAAACAAAGCTTAGCAGCACTGGACACCCCCCCTTAGCTGAGAGGCACATCATGCAAACAGGTGCCGCTGAGCTCCAATCTGCTTAAACATATAGTGACACACCCCTTTTTGATGTCAGATAGCTCTTCTGTAGACACCTACATGGTTCTGCAGACAGTAGCCCATTTTTGCTATTCAGTAACCCCAGCTAAATTGCATACAGATCCATGCACACAACCTGGATACTGCACTATTACAGGGTCTGCCTCCTTGGCAACCAAAGAACTCTACCATTGTACATACTCCATGCAGGGCCCCATAATGCATTATTTTCATGTTTCTTATTTTTCATTTTTAAACTTTTAAATATTTTTTTTTGCATAACGGCATGTTTCACCAAGCAAACATAATGTGGGTATTAAAAAAAACTTATATTACATTATTCTGCATTACTTTTTGGACACAGGGCATGGTTTTGCACACATATATGTACCAACTATGCAATTTCTGACCTTCTAAATGGGCTTTTACAGCCCCCGTTCAATTTTTATTTTCTTGTACACAGAAATTTTCCATCTACACTTTGGACACCAACACAGGGTCTGCAGGGCTGCCTATTTGTTTGCTGGATCACCCCAGCACCCTCATTTGCATGCAGTTCACCTGATTATGAGGTGATTTACATGCCACGGAAACTTCCATGTCTGCACGGGTCATGCACAGCTCTCTGCTCTGTTTACTGGATTGCACGGCTGTTTACTTCTGTGTAAGCTCTGTAACACTATGCCTATACATAAAATCACTCCATGTAGGCTTTATTGAATTTCCCCCAACATCTTTTTATTGCATGACCATAAAGTAATTTAATTTCAGCTATTTTTTTGAAGTTAACCTTGTGTATCCCAGTTTCCACTGTTAAAATATATACATTTTAACAGTTAAAATAGTGTACATACATTTCTGTTTTATTCCAGTAGGGCATGCTGTGGTTACATTTTAAGCACTTTGCAAAAATGTTTCCAGGACACATGTTTGTATAAGCCATCTTATATGACATACAGGTCTAATACATTTGTAACAAAAGTATCTTATTTGAATCATGTTTACATTCACAAATGACATATAATTATTTACAAAATTCCAGATAGCTGGGCTGGCAGTATCTCCTTTTGTTACAGTTCTATATAAATCATGTTAATATTCACATATGTTGTGAAGATTGGGGGAAGATGGGCGAAGGCTGCCAGCCTAGTCAAATAGAATTTGATACATAATTCTATCATTTGTAAATATAAATGTAAAATACATGCTTGTTTCTTAAATGAAAGAAAACACTGTAAAATGTGAACTTCAAGATTGTAGCAACATTGCCATCTGCTGTAAGGAAAACTAGGCCAAGCATTTCACATCTGTTCTTTTGAAGTCAAAATTATGTCTTGTATACCCTTTTGATCTAAAATAGTGGTGCAGAAGAGGCTAACTAAACACATTCTTTCAATTGTCTTAACTTAAGGAATAATTACTAGAGTGTACATTGTGAAATGTCTTTTATTGTTATAGTTTCCTAAGCAGGTGTTAGATTGTTAAATAATGTAGCCTTTTTGCCTGGGAACTCCAGACTAAGTGTCAAAATGAGGTAATGTGTATACTGGGAAAACCTAAGTGTCAAAATGATGTAATCTGAGAAGGCCTAGAAAAGATGTTTGTTAGTGAGTTTAAAAACTATTGTTCTGAGAGAGACTGTAAGCATTTTGATCTTGATATCCAACTTATCAGCACTCTGCCTGTTGTCTTATGTAAGTAGTGTCTTAGAAGTATGTTTTCTTGTAATTGTAGAAACAGTAACCTGATCTCTACCACGATGCAGTAAAGTAACACTTGAGGTGCTTAAAATGTCCAAAAGGCAGCTGATAAAAATATATAAATAGCACACTTGTGGTTAAAAGTCCATGAAGCAGCCAAATAAACGTAGCAAAGTTGTAAAAAACTCCTTTAATCCATAAAATAGTGGGTAACGGTAAGCGCTTTCGCGTGGATGCAACCACGCTTCCTCAGACAAAGAAAAACCCCACACACACTGTTTAAATAGTATAAGTTAAAATCTAAATTGTATCAATTAAGCTAATTGGCAATAAGTGCTTTAAAGAAAAACAACCCAACTAGCATCTATGCAACATTCTTATAGTATAAATATATAAATGTAAAACACAAGACAAAACTATTCTAAACTCTACAAGATTACTAACGTCCAGTTTCAAAAACTGTTTTCAAGATCATATCATTTATAAAAATTAGACAACAAGTAGTGAAGAAAAGTAAAAATAATAGATGCATGAGTAAATGTCAATTGCAAATCAACGTAAAGCTGAGCAAATCAATTAAGGTGCTACTAAAGCATTTTTTCTGTGTATCCCAAATCCATCTTTATGAAACTAAATTTCCGGACCACTAGCGGTAAAACAAAAATAAGATTTCAGTAAACAGGAGTCATTTATCTAACAAATACGTTGAATTAAAATATATATAATTTTAGTTAGTCAGTAATAACAGTGTAACGGCAATGAAATGTTTCAGAAAGCCAAGCAACTCAAAATGCAGCTGAAGTCAAAATTAGTCTTGTCAGTCTGTTTGCTAGACAGTAAATCTAAGCAATATAAACTCATATACTGGCAGAACATATACGTGCTGGCTAACAGAAGCAAAATAAGTAAAACTATTTAGATAAAGCTATATTTGCATCATACCGCTGCATAGTATGATTTCTATGCTGTTAAGGGCGAATGCTTACAATGCAGCCGCTACTTGACATTGAGCATGTTTCTTCAGAGCTGTTTACTGACGTCCAGAGAAGGAGTTAAACAGTAAATTCAAAACAACAAATGAATAATGAATGAATCATACAAACACCTAACATCTAGTTTATACCTAATAAACTCTTGATGTATATATAAATTCTTGATGTGTATATAAATTCTTGATGTATATATAAATTCCTGATGTATATATAAATTATTAAAATATCTATCTAATATCACTATTGTACTATAGAAGATACATATATATATATGTGTGTACTATAGATATAAGGTGTCATTACATAGAGTAATAAGGTAATGATAAAATAATAAAATGCTTCATGAATAATATAAATAAATATGAAAATAATATATATAAATATGCTTAATATCATAAGCTATAAACTTTAGAGCCTATATATAAACTATGTGTCAATTAGGTAACATATATTAAAATCTTTGATTTCAAATAAACTAAATTATTTCTTTTCCTTAACATAGCTTATGACAAGCAAAATTTTTTTATATATATTTAGGTTAATATCTATGTCTATTACCTATTAACAACTTTTGACCTAAAAGAGTCAAAAAGTATATATAGAAACAAAGTATTAGGAAATGATGACATAACATTCCAACTGTAGGAAAGTGTATAGGGAATTGGTAAAAAGTATCCGGAAATATGCAATAAAAACAAAATTTATAAATAAAATCTATTTAACAAAAAATATATATAAATATATATATATACAATTTGATTTATTAATTCATTTATTAGCTATACATAATATTCATATTTGTTATTACAGAGTATGAAAAATGAAAATCTATGATAAATATTATGAATTTATTATGAATATTATAAATTTACAGTTATTATACATCTACTATTGTTTTAACGTTTCCTAGTATTCAGAACAGGCTTAATAGACACAAAAGTATTAAGACCAGGAAAATTGTGTGCATTGAACTTCAATATCCACCTAAGTTCTGCTAAAGCTAAACTATTAGAATCATCTCCTCCTCTAACATTTAAAGGCACCAATTCTAGTACTCTAAATAGGAATGTATGGTCTCTATGATCTTTTATATGCTGTGCTAAAGCATTTGTATCTGATGCTTTCTTAATTTCATATAGATGATTATAAATACGATCAGCTAGCCTTCTTTTCGTGAGCCCTATATAGAAAGCAGTGCATTTTGTACACGTAGCTAAGTAGACCAAATTTTTTGAATTACAAGTAGCTGGTGTATTAAAACAAAAGATGAAATCCAAGGAAGGATGAATAAATGTTATATCAGTACAGATATTATTGCACCTATTACATTAACCACAGGGAGTCGTTCCTATACTCAGTGTGGTATCTCTCAGTATTGGTTTATTATCCTTGCACAATAACTGCTTCATGTTAGGGCAGTTTTTATAAAGAAAGGTGGGATGATTACCTACTAAACTAGATATTAAAGTGTCAGTCATTAAGATGTTCCAATTTCTACAGATGACTCTTTCCAGACTTTTTACATCACTGGTGTATTTTGTGATATAAGGAATCCTAAACAGTTTTCCTGAATTCTTAGTCCTGTAAGGATTGAGCTTCTTGGGTGGATATAAATCTGGCTCTAAATGATACAAAATTTCATTTTTAATAGAGTTAACTAGTTTAGAATCATAACCTCTATTAAGAAAAAGAAGTTCCATTTTGTTGATTTCTTGTTCAAGGGTTGTTCTGTCATGACACAGTCTAGTCAATCTAATGAACTGACTCTTGACAATACCAGGAAATGTGTGCCTTGGGTGCATGCTATTAAATTGAAGTAGTGTATTTGCCCAAGTTGGCTTTCTGAAGATGGAGGAAACCACTTTACCATGTTCATTAATAGTCAAGGAGACATCCAAGAAGTTTACACATTCCTTAGAGGCTTCCATTGTAAACCTTAGATATGTGGTGGTAGTCTCTAGAAACTGTAAGAATAATTTAAACTCAACCAAAGTACCTTCCCAAATTAAAAGGACGTCATCCACAAACCGTCTGTAGAATATAACCTTTTCAAAAACTGTGTTATTGAAAAGGAATTCCTTTTCCCAGTTTAAAACTACCAGGTTTATGTAGTATTTGCACATGGGGTGCCCATAGCTACACCCCATGTTTGTAAATATGATTGACCATCAAAATTGAAAAGATTATTATTAAGTACTAAGTCGAGTAATTGACAGATCAAAATTATTCTATCATTTGAAAAATCAGTATCTCTGACTAACAGTTCTCTTATAGCTTCCAGACCCAATTCATTGGGAATGGAAGTAAAGAGGTTTTACATCAAGAGTTATAAGTAAATACTCCTTATTCATGATGTCAAGAGTCAAATCACTCAGGTTATCTAACAAATTATAAGTGTCTTTTAAAATAGGTGACACACCATCCACTATTGGTCTAAGAAATTTCTATGACAGTCGAGATTGTTGCTGTGACCCAATTGCCACCTCAAACAATGGGCTTGAGAGGTAAAGGGTTAACCTGTTTGTGTATCTTAGGTAAGCCTTTATTATTGGAACAGTGGGAAATTCTATAAATAAATAACTGTAAAGTTCTGGGGATATCTGCCTACACATAAGCAAGTCATGTAGGGTGGCATGCACATTCGAGATTATGGAATTAATGTCTTTTTGAGAAATATTTCTATAAGTATCTTGATCAGATAGCATACTAAGCATTAAAGAAGTATAATCAGCGTTGTTCATAATAATAGTACCACCTCCTTTATCAGCAGGTCTAAAGATTAAATCTGAGACCTGTTTAAATTTCTTAAGTGAGGCCATTTCCTTAGTAGTTAAATTTACATAAGCTATCTTATTTTTATGACTAGAAAACAAAACATAAAAATCCTTTTCACAGGCTTTTAAAAAGCATTCAAGGTTCGAACATAAAGGGGGGGAAAAATTGCTTTTACATTTCAGAGTCAAGGGATCAGTATACTTTGAGTCACTTTTTTGTTCAGTTGAATCTCTCTTAAAAAACATTTTTAGGGCTACGGACCTACAAAAGACACGTAAATCACATAATACATCAGTCAGTTTACTGCATTGAGCAGGGATAAAGTTAAGGCCCTTATTGATTAGGCTAGCATCAGATGAGTCCATAACATAATCAGATAAATTAACAAAAAGGTCAGTCACATTCTTTGTCTCCTTGTCACTCCGTACTTCTCTTCTGACATCTTCCGTTTTCTTGGCCCTCTGCTTTGTGAGCGTCCTCTCCCTTGAAATTTCTGTTTTATCGGGTAGGGTAAAAAACGACCTGCTTCTTGGGTGTTTTTAGATCTAGCCCCTAGTTGATTAGGTCGATGTGTATCAGTAAATGCTTGCTGGTTCGGTGGAGGGGTAGCAGAAGATGCTGTGAAATTCAGCAGTTCAGTTCCTGTAGAAGTAGGGGCATTAGTCCCTGTAGTAGACAATAAAGGCAAAGCAGGGGTGTCATTGGAGGAGACAAGATCAAAAGTGTGTGTGTTCCTTCATTATCTCGACTTATGGATGAAGCCTGTCGCTGTTCAAAAGTCTGAGTGTTATTGTGTCTCGGCCAAACAAAAATCTGACCAGTTTGAAAGTCGTTAAAATCTCTTTGTAGCTTTTTAAGTTTAATTTGTTTCAGTTTATCACTGAAGGAACTGACTTGTGAAAATATAGCTTGTAATTTCTTTTTAGCAAAGTCAGATTTATACTTTTCACACAGGCTTTTATGCATACAGTCTATTTCTTTACGCAGTTCAATTTCAAGTGGTAAGAAATATTCATTAAGCAGGGACATGTATCTAAAGCCCTGTTCTATGTTTAAGTCCTGCCACTTTTTAAGAAGTGTAGGGTGGTTACTTCCATAAGACGGCATGCAAAAGACGCGCATTCCTCTAGGGACAATGCGGTGATGTAAAGAAGCCTCAAGGTGTTGCCGCTGCCAGGCATATCTTTGCAATAAATATAACTTGTCTTCAAAGTCTTTAGCAGTTAGGTTAAATTCAGCAATATTCTCATCAGGTATAAGTACTGTAGAATCATTAGAGAACTCACCAAGCTCTAGAGCCAATAAAGGGTTTGAGACCCGATGCAACAGTCCATCTGGTATGTGTATACTATCCCTCGACTCCGGCCTGTAATCAAGTTCCACCACCTGGGTATCCATCGCGTGTAGAGCAGTCTGTAAGCATTTTGATCTTGATATCCAACTTATCAGCACTCTGCCTGTTGTCTTATGTAAGTAGTGTCTTAGGAAGTATGTTTCTTGTAGTAATAGCTAAGGAACGAGAAGAAAGTTATACAAGTGTT
Source organism: Protopterus annectens (assembly GCF_019279795.1). Classification (NCBI taxonomy): domain Eukaryota; kingdom Metazoa; phylum Chordata; order Ceratodontiformes; family Protopteridae; genus Protopterus; species Protopterus annectens. The sequence continues at coordinate 1,535,842,238 of NC_056731.1, forward strand.
TTTCTGTTATATCAGAACTTTCCTACTGTATTGATTTAAGTTTATGTGTGATCTCTGAACTCTTAGATGTCACTGTGGTGTAGTAGTATTGTCTTGTGTTTTAATTATTTATTATTAAATATTTTTAAAACCTTTACCTGTGGCTGGTTTGTGTAGAGATAAGTAAGCTCATCTCAAAGTGTGTGTGATGTGTCAGCTACCTGTGCAGGGACACAGCACTGGTGGGACAGAGAGGGTACTGGAGGTTAGCTTGCCAGCTAAGCTAAGATCTGGACCCTATAGCTGTGCCAGTGGGGAGTCTTATTGGGGACCTGGAGAGCAAGGGAACAACCAGCCCCAGACCGACTGTGATCTATGTGTGCACTTAAGGGAAATTGTACTTTACTGTGTGTATTTGTTATCCTTTCTTCTTATATGAGATGCCCTCCCTTGTTTTAGTGGTGAGGAGTGAGGCTCCTTGATTGCTGGGCCAGGGCACGGTCGTCACATATGTCATATAATTATTTACAAAATTCCAGCTAACTGTGCTGCAGTGCCTCCTTTGTCACAGTAATTATTATTTCTTGTCCTTAAAGCATGTACAGGTTACCTCATTATGGAGGTGCTCAGACAGATTTATCTTGAACCATTGGAGTGAGTCTTGGTACTTTGTTTCATTTGGGTGTTTGTCGCAAAGCTGGACCTAGTCTAGAGAAGTTTATTCTCCAATGATTGTTTTAAAGGTAGACCATTTTAGGGAGATCATGTCTTCTTGGCTGCTTCACAGGAAGTGGACTTTTTCCTAATAGGAAGCTTTCCTTTCATGGGTGTACAATATCTCTCTTTTAAAACTTTATATAGGGGTGAGCCTAGAAGTAGATTAATCTTTCTGTTAAATGGAGCCATTTAAAGCTTTTTAGCAGATTACAGGGGTGAGAGCGAGCATCTGCAAGCAGTGCAAATCTGCATATTTTATTCTGACGGTTTATAGTCTGTGTGTTATAGGCAGAGTAAAAAACAAGTAAAGGAAGCCCATATATCGGTATGCAGAGGTGGACATTTTTGGTAAGGGCTATATGGGCTCTGGGAGAGAGGATATGTGACATTTAATAGCACTTTTAGCTGGAATATAACCTTATTAATAATGTTATCAGTGTGGGTCATAAAAAGTAGAGAAGGACCTAGAGTAATGCCTAGGTATTTGTATTCAGAAACACGAGGAATGATATTGTTCTGGGGTTCTGTAGTAGTAAAGATGGGTAACTGAGAGAGTTTGTTGAGGTAAGAAAAGAACATAATATTAGTTTTACTGTGGCTAATCAGAAGATTGTTGGATTCAGCTGAACCTTGGGGCACACCAGTTTTAAGGGTGCCTAGCAATGATAATAGATTGTAATGGTGGACTTACAATGTTCTGTTTTGTGTTTAATTTTGAAACCACCTAATATTATTTTTGACCAAAGTTATTTATTTGGTTTACAGTTTCAAAAGCTCTTGTCATGTCAACAAAGAGATCAGATATAATGAGCCCTTGATTAATGTTACTGTAGATGGCGTCAGTAATTGTCAGAAGGGTTGTTTCAATGCTAAAGGCATTCTAAACCATATTACCTATCAGACAGAAAACCATAAGCATAACTGTTCCTCGAACTATAGTGCTGATCTAATCAGCGATCCTATAATTAAAAGATCATCTCTACTTGACTCCAAGTAGACTATTCTCTATCTGTTAAACGTAGCACTTGTCTTACAGTGCTTATTACCTTGATACGGGACTCTTGACATAGATAGTACCCCAAAAAGGCAAACGCACATTTCTCGGTCACCGCCGTCCCCCGGAATCTTTTTAAAGTTTTTTTGTCTATTCCTTCTAGCATGTCGAGGGATCAGTTGCTAGTGTCCTCCTGCTCAGCTGGTGAACCTGGGAATATTGAGGCGTAATGTTACACTTGCACTCGCGTACACAGAACAACCCTCTCACTCCTCCCACAAAACACAAATACACTGCGAGAGATGCAACTCATCTCAGCGCCAAACTGAGGCTGAGTTCTCGTCAACATAGGACTGGCAAGACTAGTCAGGAGGAGAAGGTTACCACACACCACTATAGACCCAGCAGTCACATATTACCATTGACAACTCTCAAAATCATACAATATAAACATTGAACAAAGACATACTCGGAGGTTCTGATCAAAAATCTACCAAAACAGCAGAGGCCAAAAGCAGACACTCCAGCAACAACTACCACCTCAGAACACAACACCTTGCAACACATAGACCTCACAGTCAGAGGCGCTGTCAAACAGTCACAGCCCTTGAATGACAAACAATAATGCCAAACACACTAGTCATTGGTGACTTACATAGTCAGACACACTGATGTCCCGCCAGTCACCAGGACTGAGTAAGGAGAAGGTCCACAGCTAAGTTTGTCGGCTTGGGTCACTCGCCACATAACGCAAGCACTCAGGTCTCTCAACAGCAGGTACAAATAGCGACTCAGGCCATTGTCCACGCCTGGTGTAAACGACCTGGAGACGCACCTCCTTGGACTAATGAAAAGAGATATTGAGGGAGCTCTCTGATTATAGTAGGCCTGGCAGACAGGTATGACCCTGACCTTGAGCAGTATCCTACCTTCACCAAGGAATGATGCTACAATACAGGAATAAGATGATCAGCTGCGGTAACAAATTCGGCCAAACACTGGTGTCATTCAAAGGGTGATCCAGTGTCTGTCTGCCTGGGATGACATTACGCTGACAAGCCACCGCCAAGTCAAGGGACGGCTGTACACCTGTCACCCTGGGATTCCTCGGATATTGGCAAAGGCTCTTGCCAATTCCATAGTGCCTAAAAAAGTTTAAAAAAAGAAAACCCCAAACTGGACACCCCCCCTTAGCTGAGAAAATCATGCAAACAGGTCCCGCTGAGCTCCAATCTGCTTAAACATATAGTGACACACCCCTTTTTGATGTCAGATAGCTCTTCTGTAGACACCTACATGGTTCTGCAGACAGTAGCCCATTTTTGCTATTCAGTAACCCCAGCTAAATTGCATACAGATCCATGCACACAACCTAGATGCACTGCACACTATACAGGGGTCCTGCCTCACTTAGCAGCAAAGAACTCTACCATTGTACATACTTATACAGAACCCATAATACAATATTTTCATATTTCTTATTTTCATTTTAAACTTTAAATATTTTTACATACTTGGCATTTTCCTAGAAGGCTGAGAAGCTGCTGTGGGGCAAAACTTGCCCCCATTGGCTTCTGCATTACTTTTGGACCTGGGGGCTAGTTTTGCCTATGCCATGTAACACGCCTGGTACAGGCCGCCTAAATGGAGAAACTTTTACAGCCCAGTTCAAATTTTGTACACTGCTAGCCGCAAGAAATTTTTCCATCTACACACTTTGGACATACAACACAGGTCTGCAGGGCTGCCATTGGTTCTTTAGCACCCTCATTTTTATTACAGTTCCACCTGAGATTGCCAAGGAGCAGGAGTTTATACATGGGACATCCATGTCACCACAGGTCATGCACCAGCTCTCTACTCACACATTTTAACTACGTATGGCATATACCTATATAAAATCCCAAAACCATGCCAGGGCTTTATTGAATTTCCCCTCAACTTGTACTTTTGGCCCGACCATAAAAAGTAATTTAATTTCAGCTATTTTGGGACCCTTACTTAGTATCCCAGTTTCACTTGTTGGGCCACTTTGTTTTGGCAGTTAAAATAGATATTTTGCATACATTTCTATTTTATTCCAGTAGGACGTACTGGTTACATTTTAAAACACTTGCAAAAGGAAAACACATGTTGTATAAAGCCATCTTGAAGCATTTTTAGATTGTACATTTTGTAACAAAGAACATCTTTGAATCCTTTACATTCACAAATTACATATAATTATTTACAAAATTGAATAAGCTGGGCCACAGCTGATATCTTCTTTATTTACAGTTCTATATAGGAACAAACTGGCCAATATTCCACATATATTTGAGGTGGGAGGAAGATGAGGCGGGAGCTACTGGCCTAGTCAAATAGGAATTTGATACATAGGAATTCCTATCGGTAAATATAAATGTAAAATACATACTTGTTTTCTTAAATGAAAACACTTTATAAAATACGAACTTTAGAATTGTAACAACAGTACCATCTACTATAGGAAGACTGACCAAACATTTCCATCTATTCTTTTGAGAGGTAAAAATTATGTCTTGTATTACCCACTTACACCCAGTCCTAAAATGAGTAGTGCAGAAGAAGGTAAACTTTAAAACATTCTTTTCAATTGTCTTGAGGATGTATTACTAGGACATTTAGCAGAAATGCTCTTTGGTATGAACATAAGCAGGTGTTAGATTATTAGAAATAATGTATGCAGACTTTCCAGACTGAATATGAAATAAGGTAATGTGTATACTAGGGAAAACCCTAAGTGTCAAAAATGATGTGACTCCTACAAGAGGAGCCTAGAAAAGATGTTTGTTGGTTTAAAACCTTGTTCAGGAGAGACTGCTTAAAGCATTTTGATCTTGATATCCAACTTTATCAACCTTACTCTATGTACTTATAATAGAGTAGTGGAAGGTGTCTTAGAAGTGCCATTTTCTTGTAGTAATAGCTAGGAACGTAGAAGAAAAGTTATACAAGTGTTTTCTGTTATATGCGGGAACTTTCCTACTGTATTGATTTAAGTTTATGTGTGATCTCACGGACTCTGGAATGTGGCTGTGGTGTAGTAGTATTGTCTTGTGTTTTAATTGTGTGTAAATATTTTAAAACCTTACCCTGTGAAAGCTGGTTTGTGTAGAGATAAGAGTAAAACTCATCTCAAGAAGTGTGTGTGATGTAGTGTCAGCTACCTGTGCAGGGGGACACAGAAACGCACAGTGGGACAAGAGAGGGTACTGGGTTGGCTGCCAGCTAAGCTAAGATCTAAGACCCCTATAGGCTGCCCGGTGGGAGTCTTGGCCTGGGGACCTGGAGCAGGGAACAACCAACTGAACCGACTGCCTTGATCTAGCAGCCGGGGAATTGTACTTTTACTGCTGTTTTGTGTGCTGTGCCATATAGAGATACCCTATGACTTTAGGTGGTGAGGAGTGAGGCTCGCGCGTTGCTAGACCCGAACACGCGGTCGTCACATATATCCCATATAATTGGCCCCTGGCACTGCAAGTGCCTCCCCTTTATCACAGTAATTATTTCTTGTCCATAAAAGCAGCTATTGGGGCACATGTTGCTGGAGGTGCTCAGACAGGTTATCTTTGAACCATTGGAGTGAGTCTTGGTACTGTTTCATTTTGGGTGTTTTGTAGAAGCTGGACCTAGTCTAGAGTTTATTCTCAATGATTATTTTAAGGTAGACCAGGCTTTTGGAGATCTGCCTTCTGCGTGGCACACTGGGAAGTGGACTTTCCCCTGTCTAGGGGAAACTTTCCTTTCAGCAGATTGTACAATATCACAGAACTGCGGGATTTGGGCTTTAGAAGTAGATTAATCTTTCTGTTAAATGGAATAGGTTTTGAGGTTTGAATTACAGAGGTGAGGCATCTAGAGCAAGTTTTTGTGAATCTAAAACACATTCTGGCCGGTTTACGTCCTGTTAGTATTATAAGGCAAGTGAAAAACAAGTAAAAATATATAATGAATTTATACAGAGGTGGACATTTTTAGTAGGAGCTATAAGATACTCAGGAGAGGATATGGCATTTTGAAAGCACAACTGGAATATAACCTTAATAATAATATTATCAGTGTGGGTGAAGAAGTAGAAGGACTTTAGGTACGGCTACTAAAATGTTTGTATTTAAATACGAGGGAATGATAATTTCTGGGAGGGTTCTACTGTAGTAGTAAAAGATAAGGCGGCAGGAGAGTTTGTTGGGGTAAGAAAAGAACATAATAATGGGTTTTACTGTGGCAGCTGAAATAAGGTTATTTGGATTCAGCAGCTGAACCTTAGAACTGCAGTTTAGGAAGGTACTATAAGCAATATCATTATATAATGAGTGGACTTTTCGTGTTTGTGTTTTGAAATTTTAGAAACCACTAACTGGCGCATTACAAGTTATTATTTTGGTTTGGTTTTAAAGCTACGTAAAACATCAGTAGAGGATCGAATATAATAGGCCACTGATTGCAAATATTATTGCACAACCAGATGGCGTCAGAAAACCTTGAGGCCAGCCAGGGGGTTGGGCACCAATGCTAAAAGGGCAGTGCTGTATACCTATCAGACAGAAACCATAAGCATAACTATGAATATTGTGTGCATTTGTTTGTATGGGATTTTTTGAGCTGTTTGTGCGGACAGGGGGAATTGATAGTAAGATTTAAGGTCTTTATATAAGAGCACACAAGTGTGAGGCTACTTTGGGGAGGGATATAGGTAGGGTGCTGGGGCCTGGGGGGACAGACTTGGGAATGTAAGAAGTAACAGGCTTAGCATTTTACACCTGTGTCCTCCTGAACTTTGCTCAGGTGGCTGATTAGAAATTTTACAGAAGGGACTACTTTAAAGCGTTGAAGGGTGTTAGTTTCTTTTACAGAGATCTCAGAGAGAGTGAAAGATGGAGTTACATAATCTGCTACTGAAATATAGATGGGGATAAAGTTTATCATCACAAGGGAATAGGTCACAATGGCATGCATTGGAAGAGGTACTAATATTAGGATGACTGGTTGAGACTGGAAAGGATTTATAGTCCTCAGCTGGGTTACTGCCAGAGTTGATAGGTAAGGAGCTTAAAGAGTAAATGCAGTTTGTGACTTGTCCAGTTAGTTGATTTATCTCCTTCAAGAAATATTTAGGGCTGTTAGTGTTGGACATTTGCTTGCTTGTTTCTTAAGTACAGAGGTTTAGTGGAATTGTCTGCTATTATAGTTTGCTTTTTCAGGAAGAGGTGACTCTTGTAGCTGGTCTCCTGGATAGTTTTGTTTCCGCAATGACTAGGCATTGTTTCTCTGTCTCATAAGTTTCCTGATGTCATTTGACAACCAAAGGCATTTATTTCCCCTTATCCTCCAGACTGTAATATGGAAGAGTGAATATTGAATAGTAGTGATGGTGTTAGTGAAGAATGCTAGTGCTGTTGTTGAGTTAGTAAGGAGATACAGATGACCAATTTACACTACATACTTGCATATTCAGAGTGACTAGTTTTTGCTTTGGGAATGAGGAATCAGTGACAATTTTGGGGATAAGCTTAACTGATTTAAATGTCCAGAAGTAGAAGATGGGGCAGTTTTTACTTAGGCAATTGGGTAAAATGTTAATACTGGTACAAAGGTTGGCCATATTTGTAATGATGAGGTTGAGGGTTGAATGTTTGTCATTCACCATCATGAAAGGTAAAGGCTAAATAATGTATGATAAAGAAATACATGAAACATAACAAGCCTTTGAACAATAAACATCATTACCAAGTAAAGACCCAAATGGGAACATAGCGCTAAGAAAACTATTAGATAATGTGCCAGCAGTGACCAAAAAAGAAAAAATCCGAAAAATATGAAAAAATTAAAAAAAAAAAACCAAAATTTATAAATAAAATCTATTTAACAAAAATATATATAAATATATATATATACAATTTGATTTATTAATTCATTTATTAGCTATACATAATATTCATATTTGTTATTACAGAGTATGAAAAATGAAAATCTATGATAAATATTATGAATTTATTATGAATATTATAAATTTACAGTTATTATACATCTACTATTGTTTTAACGTTTCCTAGTATTCAGAACAGGCTTAATAGACACAAAAGTATTAAGACCAGGAAAATTGTGTGCATTGAACTTCAATATCCACCTAAGTTCTGCTAAAGCTAAACTATTAGAATCATCTCCTCCTCTAACATTTAAAGGCACCAATTCTAGTACTCTAAATAGGAATGTATGGTCTCTATGATCTTTTATATGCTGTGCTAAAGCATTTGTATCTGATGCTTTCTTAATTTCATATAGATGATTATAAATACGATCAGCTAGCCTTCTTTTCGTGAGCCCTATATAGAAAGCAGTGCATTTTGTACACGTAGCTAAGTAGACCAAATTTTTTGAATTACAAGTAGCTGGTGTATTAAAACAAAAGATGAAATCCAAGGAAGGATGAATAAATGTTATATCAGTACAGATATTATTGCACCTATTACATTTACCACAGGGAGTCGTTCCTATACTCAGTGTGGTATCTCTCAGTATTGGTTTATTATCCTTGCACAATAACTGCTTCATGTTAGGGCAGTTTTTATAAAGAAAGGTGGGATGATTACCTACTAAACTAGATATTAAAGTGTCAGTCATTAAGATGTTCCAATTTCTACAGATGACTCTTTCCAGACTTTTTACATCACTGGTGTATTTTGTGATATAAGGAATCCTAAACAGTTTTCCTGAATTCTTAGTCCTGTAAGGATTGAGCTTCTTGGGTGGATATAAATCTGGCTCTAAATGATACAAAATTTCATTTTTAATAGAGTTAACTAGTTTAGAATCATAACCTCTATTAAGAAAAAGAAGTTCCATTTTGTTGATTTCTTGTTCAAGGGTTGTTCTGTCATGACACAGTCTAGTCAATCTAATGAACTGACTCTTGACAATACCAGGAAATGTGTGCCTTGGGTGCATGCTATTAAATTGAAGTAGTGTATTTGCCCAAGTTGGCTTTCTGAAGATGGAGGAAACCACTTTACCATGTTCATTAATAGTCAAGGAGACATCCAAGAAGTTTACACATTCCTTAGAGGCTTCCATTGTAAACCTTAGATATGTGGTGGTAGTCTCTAGAAACTGTAAGAATAATTTAAACTCAACCAAAGTACCTTCCCAAATTAAAAGGACGTCATCCACAAACCGTCTGTAGAATATAACCTTTTCAAATACTGTGTTATTGAAAAGGAATTCCTTTTCCCAGTTTAAAACTACCAGGTTTGCGTAGGTATTTGCACATGGGGTGCCCATAGCTACACCCCATGTTTGTAAATATGATTGACCATCAAAATTGAAAAGATTATTATTGAGTACTAAGTCGAGTAATTGACAGATCAAAATTATTCTATCATTTGAAAAATCAGTATCTCTGACTAACAGTTCTCTTATAGCTTCCAGACCCAATTCATTGGGAATGGAAGTAAAGAGGTTTTTTACATCAAGAGTTATAAGTAAATACTCCTTATTCATGATGTCAAGAGTCAAATCACTCAGGTTATCTAACAAATTATAAGTGTCTTTTAAAATAGATGAGACCCCATCCACTATTGGTCTAAGAAATTTCTCTATGACAGTCGAGATTGTTGCTGTGACCCAATTGCCACCTGAAACAATGGGCCTAAGAGGTAAAGGTTTAACCTGTTTGTGTATCTTAGGTAAGCCTTTTATTAATGGAACAGTGGGAAATTCTATAAATAAATAACTGTAAAGTTCTGGGGATATCTGCCTACACATAAGCAAGTCATGTAGGGTGGCATGCACATTCGAGATTATGGAATTAATGTCTTTTTGAGAAATATTTCTATAAGTATCTTGATCAGATAGCATACTAAGCATTAAAGAAGTATAATCAGCGTTGTTCATAATAATAGTACCACCTCCTTTATCAGCAGGTCTAAAGATTAAATCTGAGACCTGTTTAAATTTCTTAAGTGAGGCCATTTCCTTAGTAGTTAAATTTACATAAGCTATCTTATTTTTATGACTAGAAAACAAAACATAAAAATCCTTTTCACAGGCTTTTAAAAAGCATTCAAGGTTCGAACATAAAGGGGGGGAAAAATTGCTTTTACATTTCAGAGTCAAGGGATCAGTATACTTTGAGTCACTTTTTTGTTCAGTTGAATCTCTCTTAAAAAACATTTTTAGGGCTACGGACCTACAAAAGACACGTAAATCACATAATACATCAGTCAGTTTACTGCATTGAGCAGGGATAAAGTTAAGGCCCTTATTGATTAGGCTAGCATCAGATGAGTCCATAACATAATCAGATAAATTAACAAAAAGGTCAGTCACATTCTTTGTCTCCTTGTCACTCCGTACTTCTCTTCTGACATCTTCCGTTTTCTTGGCCCTCTGCTTTGTGAGCGTCCTCTCCCTTGAAATTTCTGTTTTATCGGGTAGGGTAAAAAACGACCTGCTTCTTGGGTGTTTTTAGATCTAGCCCCTAGTTGATTAGGTCGATGTGTATCAGTAAATGCTTGCTGGTTCGGTGGAGGGGTAGCAGAAGATGCTGTGAAATTCAGCAGTTCAGTTCCTGTAGAAGTAGGGGCATTAGTCCCTGTAGTAGACAATAAAGGCAAAGCAGGGGTGTCATTGGAGGAGACAAGATCAAAAGTGTGTGTGTTCCTTCATTATCTCGACTTATGGATGAAGCCTGTCGCTGTTCAAAAGTCTGAGTGTTATTGTGTCTCGGCCAAACAAAAATCTGACCAGTTTGAAAGTCGTTAAAATCTCTTTGTAGCTTTTTAAGTTTAATTTGTTTCAGTTTATCACTGAAGGAACTGACTTGTGAAAATATAGCTTGTAATTTCTTTTTAGCAAAGTCAGATTTATACTTTTCACACAGGTTTTTATGCATACAGTCTATTTCTTTACGTAATTCAGTTTCAAGTGGTAAGAAGTATTCATTAAGCAGGGACATGTATCTAAAGCCCTGTTCTATGTTTAAGTCCTGCCACTTTTTAAGGAGTGTAGGATGGTTACTTCCATAAGATGGCATGCAAAAAACGCGCATTCCTCTAGGGACAATGCGATGATGTAAAGAAGCCTCAAGGTGTTGCCTCTGCCAGGCATATCTTTGCAATAAATATAACTTGTCTTCAAAGTCTTTAGCAGTTAAGTTAAATTCAGCAATATTCTCTTCAGGTATAAGTAATGTAGATTCATTAGAGAACTCACCAAGCTCTAGAGCCAATAAAGGGTTTGAAACCCGATGCAGCAGTCCATCTGGTATATATATACTATCCCTCGACTCCGGCCTGTAATCAAGTTCCACCACTTGGGTATCCATCGTGTAGAGCAGTCTGTAAGCATTTTGATCTTGATATCCAACTTATCAGCACTCTGCCTGTTGTCTTATGTAAGTAGTGTCTTAGAAGTATGTTTTCTTGTAGTAATAGCTAGGAACGTAGAAGAAAGTTATACAAGTGTTTTTCTGTTATATCAGAACTTTCCTACTGTATTGATTTAAGTTTATGTGTGATCTCTGAACTCTTAGATGTCACTGTGGTGTAGTAGTATTGTCTTGTGTTTTAATTATTTATTATTAAATATTTTTAAAACCTTTACCTGTGGCTGGTTTGTGTAGAGATAAGTAAGCTCATCTCAAAGTGTGTGTGATGTGTCAGCTACCTGTGCAGGGACACAAAGCACTGGTGGGACAGAGAGGGTACTGGAGGTTAGCTTGCCAGCTAAGCTAAGATCTGGACCCTATAGCTGTGCCAGTGGGGAGTCTTATTGGGGACCTGGAGAGCAAGGGAACAACCAGCCCCAGACCGACTGTGATCTATGTGTGCACTTAAGGGAAATTGTACTTTACTGTGTGTATTTGTTATCCTTTCTTCTTATATGAGATGCCCTCCCTTGTTTTAGTGGTGAGGAGTGAGGCTCCTTGATTGCTGGGCCAGGGCACGGTCGTCACATATGTCATATAATTATTTACAAAATTCCAGCTAACTGTGCTGCAGTGCCTCCTTTGTCACAGTAATTATTATTTCTTGTCCTTAAAGCATGTACAGGTTACCTCATTATGGAGGTGCTCAGACAGATTTATCTTGAACCATTGGAGTGAGTCTTGGTACTTTGTTTCATTTGGGTGTTTGTCGCAAAGCTGGACCTAGTCTAGAGAAGTTTATTCTCCAATGATTGTTTTAAAGGTAGACCATTTTAGGAGATCATGTCTTCTTGGCTGCTTCACAGGAAGTGGACTTTTTCCTAATAGGAAGCTTTCCTTTCATGGGTGTACAATATCTCTCTTTTAAAACTTTATATAGGGGTGAGCCTAGAAGTAGATTAATCTTTCTGTTAAATGGAGCCATTTAAAGCTTTTTAGCAGATTACAGGGGTGAGAGCGAGCATCTGCAAGCAGTGCAAATCTGCATATTTTATTCTGACGGTTTATAGTCTGTGTGTTATAGGCAGAGTGAAAAACAAGTAAAGGAAGCCCATATATCGGTATGCAGAGGTGGACATTTTTGGTAAGGGCTATATGGGCTCTGGGAGAGAGGATATGTGACATTTAATAGCACTTTTAGCTGGAATATAACCTTATTAATAATGTTATCAGTGTGGGTCATAAAAAGTAGAGAAGGACCTAGAGTAATGCCTAGGTATTTGTATTCAGAAACACGAGGAATGATATTGTTCTGGGGTTCTGTAGTAGTAAAGATGGGTAACTGAGAGAGTTTGTTGAGGTAAGAAAAGAACATAATATTAGTTTTACTGTGGCTAATCAGAAGATTGTTGGATTCAGCTGAACCTTGGGGCACACCAGTTTTAAGGGTGCCTAGCAATGATAATAGATTGTAACGGTGGACTTACAATGTTCTGTTTTGTGTTTAATTTTGAAACCACCTAATATTATTTTTGACCAAAGTTATTTATTTGGTTTACAGTTTCAAAAGCTCTTGTCATGTCAACAAAGAGATCAGATATAATGAGCCCTTGATTAATGTTACTGTAGATGGCGTCAGTAATTGTCAGAAGGGTTGTTTCAATGCTAAAGGCATTCTAAAACCATATTACCTATCAGACAGAAAACCATAAGCATAACTGTTCCTCGAACTATAGTACTGATCTAATCAGCGTATCCTATAATTAAAAAGATCATCTCTACTTGACTCCAAGTAGACTATTCTCTATCTGTTAAACGTAGCACTTGCTCCTACAGTACTTATTACCTTGATACGGCACTCTTGTCATAGATAGTACCCCAAAAAGGCAACCCCCCATTTCTCGGTCACCCACGTCCCCCGGAATCTTTTTAAAGTTTTTTTGTCTATTCCTTCTAGCATGTCGAGGGATCAGTTGCTAGTGTCCTCTCCTGCTCAGCTGGTGAACCTGGGAATATTGAGGCAATGTTACAATTGCCTCATGTACACAGAACAACCCTCTCCTCCTCCCACAAAACACAAATACATGCGAGAGATGCAACTATACGGCCAAACTGGAGGCTGAGCTCTCTCAACATAGGACTGGCAAGACCAGTCAGGAGGAGAAGGTTACCACACACACTATAGACCCAGTCTCACATATTACCATTACAACCTCAAATCATACACATAAACACACAAAGACATACTCGGAGGCTCTGATCAAAAATCTACCAAAACAGCAGAGGCCACCAAAGCAGACACCCAAACAACCACCACCTCAGAACACAACACCTGCAACACATAGACCTCACAGTCAGAGTGTCAAACAGTCACAGCCCTTAAGGCCAAACACAATGCCAAACACACTAGTCATTGGTGACTCCATAGTCAGACACACTGATGTCCCGCTCACCAGACTGAGTAAGGAGAAGGTCACAGTAAGCTGCCTGTCGGGCGCTAGAATCCGCCACATAACGCAAGCACTCAGGTCTCTCAACAGCAGGTACAAATATGACTCAGTCATTGTCCACGCTGGTGTAAACGACCTGAGACGTACCTCCTTGGACTACATGAAAAGAGACATTGAGGAGCTCTCTGATTATGTAGCCCAGACAGGTATGACCCTGACCTTGAGCAGTATCCTACCTTCACCAAGAATGATGCCACAATACAGAGATAAGATGATCAGCTTTAACAATTGGCTTAAACACTGGTGTCATTCAAAGGGGATCCAGTGTCTGTCTGCCTGGGATGACATGCTGGACAAGCCACGCTGCTTGAGGGGCGGCTTGCACCTGTCACCCTGGGATTCCGGATATTGGCAAAGGCTCTTGCCACCCCATAGTGCCTTTTAGGCAAGGCTCAAATTCTAAACCTACCACCCTAGAACACAAAAAGGAAAAAACTAAGGGTAATGCTGCTCAATGCCAGAAGTCTAAATCTCAAAATGCACGCACTCGAGGCCCTTCTCAGTATGGAGAACATCGATGTCTGTGCTGTGACAGAAACCTGGTTCAAGGCTCCTGAGAGCACCCCAGCTGTCAGGTTATACCTCATATCATGCGTTCCGGCCCCAAAATCTGGACAATACCAAGAAAGGAGGGGGGGGTATCCATATTCATCAAGGACACCCACACCTCAAGACTGGTGGCAACGCACGATGCATCGGAGACCATCCAGGTGCAATTAACCATAGGCAAGACTGCTCTGCAAATTGTAGCATGTTACAGGCCACCCTCACAAACTCAGGAACCTCACATGGCCTTCCTGAAAACACTAGAGGATAAATGTATCACCAAACACCATCATACTAGGTGACTTCAATTACCCTAATATAGACTGGGAACACTACTCAAGCCCAAACACCCTAGCCCAAAAGTTCCTGGAATTCATAAACTCAAATGCCATGGAACAACTAGTCACCATCCCCACAAGAGGAGATAACATACTTGATCTCATCATCACGAACATGGGAGCACAATGTTCAACACCGGAGGTGTACCCCTCACTGGTGAGATCAGACCACAAACTAATCTCGCTGGAGGTCCTCATCCCACCCCCCCCCCAAAAAAAAAAAACCACAAAAAAGAACTTCTCAAAAACCGACTTCACACTTCTAAAGACTAATGTGGTCTCCTTTTAGGGCCCCGAGCGTGGAAAACAGTACTCAAGCCGCTGAATCACTTACAAATGCCTTCTACCAGCACCTGCAGGACTGCATGGATAAGGCAATCCCAAGCAAAACAAAGACTCTTTGTACCAAAGGCAAGCGTCCAGTCTGGTGGACCCCAGCCATAAACAAACTCTACAACAAAAGGAGGAAGCTACTACAAGATAGAGCAAAATCCTTAAAAGGTAAGACACCCTTGATCACTATAAGTAAAAAACTAAGAGCTCTCATAAAATCATCCAAAGCAAATTTGAGAGAAAAATAGCTAAAGACTCAAAAGACAATCATAAGGCCTTCTTTAGCTATATTAGAAACCTGGGAGGAAACTCCCAGATATGCTCAGAGCTAGTTCAAAATGATGTGAAGATTACTGATCCTACAGACATTGCCAACATACTGGCTGACAGGTTCAGTGCAAACTTCTCCCCTCCCCAAAAGGAGAGATATCTATACCAAACGATTGCAGCCCCAAACATCTCCAGCCCAAGTGAGAACTGCTCTCTCCAAAGCAAAAAACACAGCATCCATGGGACCTGATGGTGTCCCGGCTGTGTGCTCCATGAACTCAATGAGGAATTAAACCCACAGCTAGGACAGCTGTTTAATCAAAGTCTTACCTCTGGATACGTACCCAGGAGTGGCGCACTGCAACTGTGGTACCACTTCACAAAGGCGGTGCCTCCACCGACCCTGGAAATTACCGGCCCATTAGCTTGACAAGCCTTATATGCAAAGCCATGGAGAGGATCATAATGGACCTCATAAATAAAGACATAGGGAATTTGCAGACTTTGGATCCAACCCAGTTTGGCTTTGTCAAAGGCAGATCATGCCTTTTAAACTTGGTTGACTTTTGAAACAGTCACCAAAGCCATTGATGAGGAAAGGCAGTCCATACAGCCTACCTCGATCTGGCTAAGGCCTTGATACAATACCCCATTCGGGTATCATTGAAAAACTCATCAGCTTAAATGTCAACCCATACATCACAAGATGGGTTGCAAACTGGCTGAGTGACAGAACCCACAGGGTCAGAGCTGCTGGCGCCATGTCAGACTCAAAGCCTGTCACAAGTGGTGTCCCACAGGGCTCAGTCCTGGGCCCACTCTTGTTTGGCATCTACTTTTCCAAGTACAAGCAAACACAGGAGGGTTATGGCTGACAAAGTTTGCAGATGACTGCAAACTGGGCCATAGTAGAAAACACATCTGACACAGATATCCTTCAGAAGGGTCTCACAGAAGCGGATAACTGGTGCCAGAGCCACGGCCTAAAGTTAAATGCCAAAAATGCATAGTCATACCCTTCGGGAAAAACAAGGTTACCCCTAGCTACCAAATAGGTGGCAATCCACTGAGCACAGAAGAAGTTATCAGGGACCTGGGGACCCAGGTTGATAGTAGTCTGTCATTCGACACCCATGTAGCTAAAGTAGTTAGGAAGACCTTCTACATTGCCCACCTTATCATGAAGGGATTCTCATCTAGATCAAGGGAGGTCATAGTCTCCCTTTACTCATCACTCATCAGACCAATGATTGAGTACAATGCCCCATTCGGAATGTATCTGACCCGACACTTGCAGCAGCTGGAGAGGCCACAAAAGTTCCTCACCAAAAGGATAAAGGGTCTCAAAAATCTGTCCTATGCTGCCCGACTGAAAGAACTCCAGCTCTATTCAGTCGCACCGCTTGCTCAGAGGTGACCTTTGCCTAACATACAAGGCCATGTCAAACCCAGATTTGATGAATATGCTTCACCTCAAAAATCTAGATCCATCAGAGCCACAAGGGCGGGAGACTTAAACCTTGACACGGCTATTAATAGGGCGTGCTGGAGGGATAGATTCATCACCCAAAGACTCCTATGCTGTGGAACAAAATCCCGGTACATGTGAGGCAGAGCACCTCGCTGGCCTTGTTCAAGAGAAATCTTGACCAATGGATGGGAGATCGCAGATATACCCCAGGGATTACCTCAGTGTCACTGCTCGACAGAGGCACAGCAAAATAATGGGTATAGTTCCCCATACTAAAGGGGTGGCGTAAGCCACAAAACGATGGGCTAGGCTTGTAAATGCCCTCGGGCAGATAGCCTAGTATGAACCTATGAACCTATGAACCTATGTAGATGTGTGTGCATTTGTTTGTATAGGATTTTTTCAAAAATGTTTATGAGCGGATAGAGATTGATGATAGATTTAAAGTCTTTATGCATTTTAAGTGAAAATACTTTGGGGAGAGGGATTATGGTAGAGTGTTTTAGGGCTGGGGGTACTATTCCTATTGTAAGAGACAGACTGAAAATGTAAGTAACAGGCTTGGCATTTTTGCCTGTGTCCTCCTGAAGAGCATAAGGTGGCGTGTTGAGAATTTTGCAGAGGACTGCTTTAAGCGTTTTTGAAGGGTGTTAGTTTCTTTTACAGAGATCTCAGAGAAGTGAAAGATGGGTGCATAATCTGCTACTGAGTATAGATGGGATGAGTTATCATCTGAGAATAGGTCTGTGGCACTGTTGGAAGGAGAGGTACTAATATTAGGATGACTGGTTGAGACTGGAAAGGATTTATAGTCCTCAGCTGGGTTACTGCCAGAGTTGATAGGTAAGGAGCTTAAAGAGTAAATGCAGTTTGTGACTTGTCCAGTTAGTTGATTTATCTCCTTCCAGAAATATTTAGGGCTGTTAGTGTTGGACATTTGCTTGCTTGTTTCTTAAGTACAGAGGTTTAGTGGAATTGTCTGCTATTATAGTTTGCTTTTTCAGGAAGAGGTGACTCTTGTAGCTGGTCTCCTGGATAGTTTTGTTTCCGCAATGACTAGGCATTGTTTCTCTGTCTCATAAGTTTCCTGATGTCATTTGACAACCAAAGGCATTTATTTCTCCTTATCCTCCAGACTGTAATATGGAAGAGTGAATATTGAATAGTAGTGATGGTGTTAGTGAAGAATGCTAGTGCTGTTGTTGAGTTAGTAAGGAGATACAGATGACCAATTTACACTACATACTTGCATATTCAGAGTGACTAGTTTTTGCTTTGGGAATGAGGAATCAGTGACAATTTTGGGGATAAGCTTAACTGATTTAAATGTCCAGAAGTAGAAGATGGGGCAGTTTTTACTTAGGCAATTGGGTAAAATGTTAATACTGGTACAAAGGTTGGCCATATTTGTAATGATGAGGTTGAGGGTTGAATGTTTGTCATTCACCATCATGAAAGGTAAAGGCTAAATAATGTATGATAAAGAAATACATGCGAAACATAACAAGCCTTTGAACAATAAACATCATTACCAATAACGTACTAAATGCAGTGTCCCTAATATGATGGGAACATATAGTCTGACTAAGAGAAACTTATTAGATAATGTGCCAGCAGTGACCAATCTCCTCAGCTACCTTTTATACCCTCCAATAACATTTCTTACACTGCCACCTGACCTTATCTTGCAATCTCCTTAGTCATCTCACTGTTCATAGGTTCATAGGTTCATAGGTTCATACTAGGCTATCTGCCCTAGGGCATTTATAAGCCTAGCCAGAATGTGTTTGGCTTTCGCCACCCATTTTAAATTTATTTGGCTATGCCCTTTTTCGAGGTTAGTATACTGTGCCTCTATCTAACAGTGACACAGAAGTGATACCCGGGGTAAACCTATGATCTCCCATCCACTCATCAAGATTCCTCTTGAAGAGAGTCAATGAGGGACTCTGCCTAATCTGGACTGGGATTTTATTCCAGAGTGAAGGGAGCCTCTGGGTTATGAATCTGTCCCTCCAGCATGTCCTATTTATTTCAGTGCTGAGGTTCAAGTCTCTCGAGCGTAGCTCGATGGGATTTGGATTTTCTGAGGTGCAGCATGTCCATTAATTCGGGTTGGACATGGCTTTATCGTCAGGCACAGATCGCCTCTGAACAGGCGGTATGCCACTGAGTAGAGCTGGAGTTTCTTTAACCAGGCAGCATATGGCATCTGTTTGAGCCCTTTGATCCTCTTGGTGAGGTACTTTTGGGGTCTTTCCAGTTGCTGCAGGTGTCTGGTAAGGTACATCCCAAAGGGGCATTGTACTCAATTATGGGCCTGATGAGGGATGAGTAAAGAGGCACGATGACCTCCCTGATCTAGATGTGAATCCCTTCATGATTAGGTGGGCTATATAAAATGTTTTTCTAACCACTTTGGCCACGTGGTTGTCAAATGAGAGATTGCTATCAACTTGGGTCCCCAGGTCCCTAATTACTTCTTCTGTACTTAATGGATTTCCACCTATGTGGTAATTTGTGGGCACTTTGTTTTTGCCAAAGGGGATGACTATACACTTTTTGGCATTTAGCTTGAGGCCATGGCTCTGGCACCAGTTGTCTGTTTTTATGAGGCCCTTTTGGATGATGCTTGTGTCGGCTGGAGAGTCGATTATGGCGCCCAGTTTGCAGTCATCTGCGAACTTGGTCAGCCACTGTCCTTCCGTGTTGGCCTGTACCTCCGAGAAATATATACCGAACAAGAGGTCCCAGGACTGAGCCTTGTGGGACACCACTTGTAACTGGTTTGGAGTCTGACATGGCTCCAGCAATTCTAACCATGTGGGTTCTGTCCTTGAGCCAGTTTGCAATCCATCTAGTGACATAGGGGTTTATATTTAAGCTGGTGAGCTTATCTATAATGCCCGAGTGGGGTATTGTATCGAAGGCTTTTGCGAGGTCCAGGTAGGCTGTGTGGACCACTTTCCCCTTGTCAATGGCCTTGGTGACTGTTTCAAAGAAATCAACCAGGTTTAAGAGGCAGGATCTGCCCTTAACAAAGCCGAACTGGGTAGGATCCAGTGTTTGTAGGTCCCCAATATCTTTATTTATGAGGTCCATGATGATCCTTTCCATAGCTTTGCAGACCAAGCTAGTCAGGCTTATGGGGCGATAGTTTCCAGGATCCGTTGAGGCACCACCTTTATGGAGAGGGACCACTGTTGCTGTATGCCACTCTTTGGGCACATATCCTGTAGTAAGGCTGAGATTGAACAGTAGTTTTATGTTTGGGTTTAGCTCTTCTTTGAGTTCATGTAGGATGCAGCCCGGGACACCATCTGGTCCCATTGATGCTGTGTTTTTTGCTTTGGAGAGGGCGGCTCTTACCTTAGCATCTGAGATGTCAGGGGGGCAGCACTCTGCTGGGATAGATATTTGCCCTTTTGGTGGGGAGGGGGGGAGAAGTTTGCGCTGAACCTGTCAGCTAGGATGTTGGCAATGTCTGTGGGTTCGGTGTATTTTTTGTCATTTTGGACTAATTCTGAGCATATCTGGGAATTACCACCCACTTAACAGGAAAGGCAGGAAACAAGCTTAATTTTTTTTTTTTTTTTTTTCTTCTGTTTCCCAGATGCTCTCTTTGTACACAGTAGGAGTGCCTGAAATCAGAATATGATCTCACTGCACTCAGTTGAGTGAGCAAATGAGATGGGCCCAGAAGGAGTATCCAAACACAAATTTACAAGAGGGGCGGGCAGCTGCAAGACCACTAAGATTAACACCAAAACAAAAACAGGCAGGGTGGGTGGGACTAACTGAAGAGCAGAGTGAAAACTTCCAGTTCAGCTAATATTCCTTGCACACAGTTAAAATCAATTTAAATACTGTATTTTTTTGAAAAAAAGCAGATAAAGGTACTTAAATTCTCTTATACGTCCAGTTGAATATAGCAAGTTCTTAGCCGGCCAAAGCTGAGGTTTTTAAGCAGAAAATATTTCACACTGTACCACTTAAATAGGCAAGGACAGGAAATCAAAGAATGTGACTACCCCCACACCTGTAATTACTAGCAAATAACAAAATTCAGCAAACACTGACTAACTTCCAGTTCAGCTAATATTCCTTCCACACTGAAGAGCAGAGTGAAAACTTCCAGTTCAGCTAATATTCCTTCCACACAGTTAAAATCAATTTAAATACTGTATTTTTTGAAAAAAAGCAGATAAAGGTACTTAAATTCTCTTATACGTCCAGTTGAATATAGCAAGTTCTTAGCCGGCCAAAGCTGAGGTTTTTAAGCAGAAAATATTTCACACTGTACCACTTAAATAGGCAAGGACAGGAAATCAAAGAATGTGACTACCCCCACACCTGTAATTACTAGCAAATAACAAAATTCAGCAAACACTGACTAACTTCCAGTTCAGCTAATATTCCTTCCACACTGAAGAGCAGAGTGAAAACTTCCAGTTCAGCTAATATTCCTTCCACACAGTTAAAATCAATTTAAATACTGTATTTTTTTGAAAAAAAGCAGATAAAGGTACTTAAATTCTCTTATACGTCCAGTTGAATATAGCAAGTTCTTAGCCGGCCAAAGCTGAGGTTTTTAAGCAGAAAATATTTCACACTGTACCACTTAAATAGGCAAGGACAGGAAATCAAAGAATGTGACTACCCCCACACCTGTAATTACTAGCAAATAACAAAATTCAGCAAACACTGACTAACTTCCAGTTCAGCTAATATTCCTTCCACACTGAAGAGCAGAGTGAAAACTTCCAGTTCAGCTAATATTCCTTCCACACAGTTAAAATCAATTTAAATACTGTATTTTTTTGAAAACAAAAGCAGATAAAGGTACTTAAATTCTCTTATACGTCCAGTTGAATATAGCAAGTTCTTAGCCGGCCAAAGGTTTCAGGATACATACCCTTCCCTAAAGCTTCCTACATCCTCCAGACATTGACATTTCTAAACTCTCCTCTATATTACTCTCCCTATAACTCTCCCATTATCATTGCCTCCTGCTCAGTTTGGTATTAACCATGTCCACTTCTATACATTCTGTACTGATCTTTTCTAGCTCTCCTTCTTACTTGCATGACTTTTTTACATGCAATTTATATGAATCCACTCAAAAGTACTATCACAGGCCCTACTATCCATTAGTAGCATAACATTTACTCTAATATTTCTCCCAGTCTATTTAACTTATCACTATTTAATTCCACAAAACTGAAAATCCTATACACCCTGTGATGCCCACCGCTATCACCAATATGTGATGTCCCCACACTGGGCCAGTAATCAAGGAACCTGAATCCTCACCACTGACACTGGAGAGGGACATGCATTTGGGATACAAATGGGCACACCTAGTATTTCCAGATGCAGACCTCTTTGCATCAGGTAAAATTTCCCTTATAAGTACACAGGAAACACATTCAGCCTGGGGTCTGGATGTCTCTATATCTGTCTCCTTCCAGGTCCCCAATAAGTCTCCCCACAGGTACAACTGTAGGGTTAGGTCCTCAGCCGAGTGTCCAAGCCAAGTCTTCCAGCACCCTCTCTGTAAACCCAGTGCTTTATGTCCCTGTCCGAAGTAGCTGACACACATACACATTGAGAGATTTGATTTACACACACACACACACACACACACACACACACACACACACACACACACACACACACATCTGGGAAAGGATGGCACAGGTTTACTAGCTATGCCCTCTTCTTCCCATTCTATAAGGTAGTTATCACCACCGCCAGACACTCCTCAATCAACTACTCTAAGGCCCTTAACGAAGGGTGTCCAATTATTTGTTTGTTTGTTTGTTTGCGTCTTTTGGCTTTTCCCGGTTAGGGGTCGCCACAGCGGAACTCCGGTCCGCTAATAATTGGCAGTTGATTTTTATGTACCGGCTTGCCAGGCCTGACGTACAACCTTCAACGAAGGTACACCCATTCATGCATGTCTCCACGCAGAAGACGCTCTAGCTGAGAATCGAACCAGACAGCGTCTTACTGTGAGGCAACAATGCTACCGCAGCACCACCACCACGGACTAAAGGGTGTACAATTATACTTAGTAATATTAATACTAATACAAATGGTAGTAGTTCACCAAGATGGCTAGGTCTTATGGAGTGGCCCACACAGTGTCACCAAATAAATATAAATACTCTCAAAGGTTAAATACTTACTAGAAGGACCAGCCACAATAAAAGTTTTAAATATATTTAGTGATAAATAAATAAAGAACATGAACATATTGAATATATATTTACTGTAAACCACAGAGTTCAAATCACAGAAAATATTGAAATTAACACTGATGGACAGACTCACAAAAAAAGAAAAACACTCTCTAAACTAAGCTTCACTATATTCCTGACTGAATCTAAGAGAATTTTACTGTCACCTAGTTAAGTTACTTATTACTGCAAGGCAAGATGTTGTGGGTGAGGGTCTTTCGAGTCAGACTTTCCAAACAGAATACTCAATCTTCTGAGATTTCTCTTTGCAATATCTAAAATATAATTTTGAGGAGGGCCGGCAGAATAATCTCATCTGGTCACCTGACTCTAGGTTCTCATAGTATTCCCCATTGAAGCTGAGACATGAATTTAGCACAGACATCCACAATACACATCCAAATGTTTATGGCAGTGCCTGGGACCTGAATTCTACTTCCTCGCACCGAGGGACGTGAGCATATAGTAGCCCATGCAAGCAGCGGATCACTCTCAAATATGAATTCAGCCAAGTACCATCCACACAATAATTGTTTGCCTCTTAAGAGAGCAAGTTCTCATGAGAAGGGGAGCAGGGAGAGTTATTTTAGGTTTAGGGAGGTGAAAGGGCAGTATAATGCAGACAGATCATGAATTTTAGGGTTGGGAAAGGGACTCAGGTTTAGGAAGGGATCATGGAGTTCAGGTTTAGGGAGTGATCAGGGACTTTATGCTTACTGACTGGGTGGGAGTTCTTATGGTTAGGATTAGAGGTCTGGTAAGATTATATAGTGTGTTGAGATCTGGCTTTGGGATAGATGCTTAGTTAAGGGAGACTAGTAAGAGCACTTGTTGAAATGACCAAGCAGCAAGGAAGTGTTTCTTGAAAAATGTGCCTAGAGCACATGTAGTATGATGAAATGCCTTCAGTAAAGGCTGATGAAGTGGCTTTGATAGAGCTTCTGACTTGTATAACAAATGTAATCTTTCACCACTGTTAAGAATTGTTGATCCTGTTTCTTGAAAACATTATATCCTGCCTCAATTAAGGGAAAAGAAGGAATAAATATGTGAATGAAGGGAGAAGAAAATGAAGACTTTCCCTAACATAACTGTAATGGGTGCTGAAGAAGTAATTTGGAAAAACTGTGCCTATTACTAGAGAAGATAACAGCTGTGAATTTATCCAGCTTCTTAGTCTGTGCCACCCAGGAAGCTCTTAGACACTGCTGTGGGGTCCTAGGACTTTTACAGTGGCTTCTGTAAGAGATAGAATGGTTTCTACATCATTTTTCCTACAAAAAAGGAAACTCCATATCCCCCATAACAGAAAAAAATATCTCATCATGTAAATTGCTCTCGAAATGTTTCTTTTAAATCCTGCATAACTAAAACTACTTCAGAACCAATTAAAACAAGCAGAAGCAGCAATAATTGTGTTTTTAGCTCTACTAGTTTCAGGGCATTGATGTACCTTAAACAAAGCCTGGCTTCTTTCCATCACAGAGAAAATGACAGATTAAGTACAGAAAAGGCAGATGTACAAACAGTTTATGCATGCCCTGATTCATCATTGCACAAGTTGCAGAAACTGTGTGTCTACTTCTGTTGTCTGACTGCATTTGATTTTGGACTGGATTTATCCATTTAAGGTTTGGATACTTCCATTTTCATTATTAGTATTATTGCTCTTATATTACAGCTTGTTTTACTTTACATTTTGTTTTACTTCAAAAGTTGTTTCTTCTTGGAGTTTTAAAAGTTCTTGATGGCTTTTGAGCTGCCTACTGTTACTACAAATTTCACATTGAATGCTCCTCTCAGTCTCATTTCATCTGTTCATTCTACTGGACACCGAAATATCAAGTTGGAAAGGCCCTCGTTCCCTTAGACTCTTAAAGTTATTTTTTGTTCCATACCATCCCGCTCACTTAATGCACACTGTAAATTACAAATTATTAATCCTATTTACAGTCTTAATTTTAAAATCTGTAACATCTAGGACTAGGCTACCAATCACTGGTGAGCCCAAGAAATGCTTCTCAGGAATTGGCTTGGGATTATTGCTTCTGTTTTGATCCTGGTTAGAGAAAGAGCAGAGGGAGATTATTTCTTTGCATTCCTAGAGATTACCAATCACTTGAAATCTTGAAAATTACTTCTTAACAGCCACCTTGAAATTAATGATACTAGTTTGCTTCTCATGATAGAAGGAGCAGAGGGACATCGGCTCCTACTGTTTTCTGATTGGGCAGTGTGTATGGGACGTCACTGTTTGGTCTAATTGCAGTTTTGTTGAAAACCTCTTCAGTTCCCTTGTGCTGCTTGGCTTTCTGTTGTGTCCAACTGCTGTAGGTTCTATCCAGGTTATCTACTAAGTGAAGACAATAACAAGTGTACTGTAGTCATAAACATCTGGGTTAATACTACTTCTCAGGAATCAGCCTGGGACTAGTGCTACTCTTTTACTTCTGGTGACAGAAGGAGCAAAGTGTAGTCTTGGATAATCTTGACTATAGTCTATACTCTTGCAGCACCCAAGTGAGCCAGCTGTAAACCTCTTTTGCATCATCTTCTTGAAGATTATGTAATAGGGACCTGTAACCATGGATATGCACTTCCTACTCTTTTTGCAGCCAGTTTGGTGGATATGGACATCCTGATGCAATGTAGCAAGTGTCTCAGTTTTACTGACAGCCATCTAATTCTTAAACACACTTATACAGTATGTGAGAGATGTACTTACACAATGTCACTGGAGACAAGGTTCTCATATGCAAGCACTTATAATACCAAATAGGTTGTCAGAAACACTCACATTATACTCACCACATATGGTATGAACTAGACACATAAAATAACATGTGCTGAGGTTCTTAAATGTATTCTTGCTAAACCCCAAAGTCTTCCTAGACGTTGCATTCACAATAAGTATCCTCAGCAACCTCAAGATCACAAAACAACACCCACCATGATACATATAGCCCCATGCATCTCATAGTGTCTCAACATCTAATCCCAAAGGCAAACCATCACAGAGCCCAATATTTTGTTTATAGGAGACTCCATTGTGAGACACACATATGTCCCACTTACCAGACTAGATAAGGAGACAGTCATGGATAGTTGCCTATCAGGGGCCAGAATCCACCAGATCAAGCACGTGCACACTCAGGTTGTTGAACTACAAGAACCAGTATGACTCAGTCATAGTCCATGTGGGTGTAAACCACCTGAGATGCACCTCTCTGATGTATATGAAGACAGACAAGATGGAGCTTTCAGAATATTTGTCCCAGACGGTGTGACCCTAGCATTGAACAACATTCTACCCTCTCCAATGATGATTCCACAATATGAACAGAAGATTATAGACTTAGCTTAGTTGTTGGTGTCATTTGATGAAGGTAGAAACATTTGTAAACCTGGGAGTATATGGTTGACAGACCATGTTGCTTTGCCAGGAATGGTCAGTACTTGTTCTCACTAGGTTTTTGAATAGTGGCTAAATCCTTGTCCACCCCATAGTGTCTTTTTAGCCATTGTCAACCTGATAAATCATCCAAAATTGCAAAACCAGCAAAAGAAAATTGGAAAGAGTTACTGATCAATAAAAGGACTCTAAACAAGAACCTACACTCCCTGCAAGATCTCCTCACCTTGGAGAATGTAGACATCTGTGCAGTAAGTGAAACATGCATTAAGAATTGTGGAGAGCACTCCGGTAATGCAGGACTATAATGCCTTCCATACATTTAGTCCAGCTATTGGACAGGAAAGGACAAAAGGTGGAGGTATCTCAATTTACATAAAAAATAAGCACACTTCAATGCTGATCAAGCAGTTTGACAGACTTGAGCTTCTTCATGTCCAAATTACAAAAGAGCAAGTCCCATACCATGTCCTTGCAAGTTATAGGCTCCCCTATGAGCTAGAAAATCCATAGCACATGCTTAAACAACTGAAGACACTCCACATTCAGCCCAACAGCATATTCATGGATGACTTTAACAATCTCACAATCATATATGACCCCAAACATGCAGCCCAAGAAATTCCTGTACTTTGTAAATACCTGGACCAGCTAGTCCATGCACCTATTAAGGGTGCTAACATCCTTGACCTGGTCCTCACAAACATGGGAGAACTTTACCCCCCTCCAACCAGTGAAATGTCCTCCCCGGTCAGGTCGGACCATAAAGCTGTCTCATTTGAAAATAAAAGGCAGTACTCCTGCTAACCCTGTTACTGTTAGGAATTAATCTAAGGCAAACTTCATACTATTAAGTGACACCCTGGCAACGTTTCAAGTTCCTCCAAACTCTGAGAACACTGTTGCCTGTGTGGCATTGTTCATTTAAATCTTGTGCAATCATGCTAAGGGCTGCATAGAGATAGCTGTAATTATTTGGAATAAGCACAGGACTAACTCAAAAAAAACAAGCTACCCTGGTGGAATTCCCAATATCAATATGCTGTATAAAAAAGGAAGAAAAATATGGCAAAAAGTAAGACATACAATGTCCAGCAAGGTAAAACTCCCTCATTATTATAAACAAGCAAACAATTCAGGGGGCTAATCAAGTCTATCAAAGCCAAAGTCAGATTTGAGGTAAAAATAGCTTCCCAGTCCAAGGAGATTTACTAGGCATTCTTCATCTATGTGTACAGCTGGAAAGGCAATAAACAGCAACATGCTGAACTAATTGTAAATTAAGCCACCTATACTGAGTCAGAAGATATAGCACATCTACTGACTGACACATTTACTTCCAATTTTGCCCCAGTCTTAGTCCAAACACACCCTCAGGAAATATCCTCAAACATATTACTATACCATTACCACTAGGGACTAGGTCTTCAATGCAATCTCCAAATTCAGGAACCCTGCATTGAGGGGCACTGATAATAACCCAGGATGCCTCATTAACAGCATGAAGCATGATCTATCAGGATCAATAGAATCACTATTTAACCACTGTCTTGAGATGGGTTTCATGCCAAGAGAAAGGAGGACTGCAATTGTCATCCCTCTGCACAAGAGTGGGCCTTCTATGGACCCAGGTAACTAGAGATCCAAAAGTCTGGCTGGTCTAATATGCTAAGCCATGGAAAGAGTTATCATAGAAATCATAAACAATGAGATGGGAAACCTTTAGACACAGGATTCAACTCAGTCTGGGTTTTGTCAAGGGCAGGTCATGTCTATTCAGTGTAGTGGACTTCCTTGAGAGGTTACCAAAGCAGTGGATAAGGGCAAAATAAATACACACTGTCTACCTTGACTGGGCCAACACATTTGACAAAATGTCCCTGTCAGGCATTGTAGACAAACTGACAAAATTAACCTTAAACCCCTATGTCACCCAGTGGCTAGCCATCTGGCTCACAGATGGGACCCAAGAAGTTAGGATAGGGGAGTCTACTTCCACAAAGAGGGCAGTTACTAGTGAAGTCCCTCAATACTTAGTGCTTGGGACGCTCCATTTCAGCATCTACTTTTCTGAAGTCAAGGCCAACATCATGTGTCTCTGGCTGAGCAAGTTTGCAGAGGATTGCTGATATATCTTTGCAGGAAAGGCATTGTGCAACTTAGAATCTTCATCATCAGGACTAGAAGCATCCAAAAACAATCTCTTTCCATTCTTTGCCTCTCTATCAAACTTACCTAGATAAGGAGTGGAGTTTCAACACTTACTCTTTTACAATCTATTTCAATGCCTTTAAAACCCTGAAGAATAGCATGATTATAAAAATGTACTTAAAGGTTTCTAATTGCCTATGTACGGGAGTAGATGTTAATAAAGTAAAAGGTATGAAGCACAGACCCTGTGAACTTAGAAAACATATTCCTCCTTATGTACTGTACTTCTCTATCAGAAGGGATCACTTGGTTTATTCCTGTGTGTACTATGTATTGTCTACTCTGTGCTGCATACACTGTTGACTGAGACATTTTCATGTACTGAGCGAGTCTGTCCTGTGCATGGTATCTTATCTTGTGCTTGAAAGTTTTACTGCTAGCTGCTAATCTGTGGATTCCATCTTTATGTTGTGGTCTATGGCAGACTCTTCCTTACTGTGCAATGTTCAAATATGGAGAAGGTTTAACCAATCAAGTCCAAGAGGTACCAGAATACTCCACTAAAGGTAACCAAACACTCTAAACTATCTGTTCATTTTTCAGAATACAAGCTGCATTGTAGACCATATACATGTACATAAGCATACATATATACATATATGGATCTAGGACTTTTGAACGAAAGTTCAAAAGCCAGAATCCATTACCACCGAACACACTTTAACAAAAGCGATTTCATAGAAAAAGCACTTTTGTTAAAGTATGTTAAAAAAAATAAAATCTACTTGAATGCAGGGGGTAAGCCCCCCGGCACCCCTGATGTGGGGGGCTGTGCCCCCCACATCCCCCTACTTTAATATTCTCACTCTGAGGTCACACTACAATGGGGAAAATGGAATTTTCCCTTACCACACCATAGTATGACCGGAACAACAAGCATACTTACGTGAAAGTGCTGCTTCGGTGAACAGCACTTTTGTGCAAATATGCTCACCAAATTGGGATTCGGTGAAAGATGCAGTCAAGCATCTATACGGATCCCACATATACATATACAGTGCTATACCACTTCTACTGCATGTGGCTGAGGCATTGTAGTTATAAATTATGGTTGTAGGGATATCCAACAACACTTGCATTGATAGGGAATAAGTGAGTAGGTGGTGTCTGTCACATATACATCTTTCTATTTACAATATATACTAAAATGTAAACATTTTTCACTTGTGTACTGTGTCAATATACACCAATGTGTTGCTTGTGTTTTATCTTGCTTTGGGGAATAACTGACACAGGTGGCTTTTGCACCAAATATCTACAGTTTGTACACTTCTGGGATGTTGGGCATACAAAGTGATGATTAAGCAACATCTCCGTAGATAGGCTGGTTATTAATAGAGTGGTACCATTGTCACTTGATATGCACTACACTGCCCGACCATTAGGTGACTTGATGACAATGTGGTTATAATCTTTGGCACCCAGTGGAAGAGCTACAATAACACAAAAGCATTTGTGGTGTTTTGACATTCTAGGAATTTATGGAAGAGTGCATTATGTCCCCTGATGTGCAACAGTCTAGTGCCCCAGAAGGCAAGCCAATGATGGATGCCAGTGACTGGACACAGACCTCTGGAATACCTCAGTGGCTACTATGCATAGAGCTATGCAAGCCGTGGCCTCCAGGGATTTGTACCATCCACACGCATAGTGCAAGGCATTGTGTTCTTCAAAGAGCAGAGTAATAGTGGATGCACACTGTCCATCTAGCCTGTACTGCTCAAGGTGTTTCTAGTTAATAATAGTCTGTCAGAACAAACTTAGCTGCTTGAATCATCTCTTATGTCTTTGCACCAGTGTTTTCCTGTTTAATAGACAGCCAATGGCAAAAAAAAAATCTTTAGACTGCTGCTACCAAAATAGCCATGTAGACATTTTGCCTTCATTGGAGTTCTTCACTTAGTACTCCTTCACAAATGGCTTTTATTGTTGCTCATTTCATTTCCCAAATTACATGCTGTATTTATGATGTGGACACAAACACAGTGGTAAAAAGTATTTAGTAAAGTTGTGGGATCCATGACTAATGTTGTTGGTTTTAGTGTGTAATTAACTGGTGACCTGCTGCAAGTGCAAAGACCTAAACTTCTGATATTATTATCAGAGTCTATGTAAAAAAAAAAAATCCTACCTTTTGGACATTTCTTTTTTCAGAGGATAAAAAATAAACCTTACTTATTATACTGCGCTTAAATAAGCAGTATTTATTTATGTATTTATTTGCATATTTATTTATTTACTTGTTTACTATTTGGTTACCAGGTAGGTGGATGGACCAAAAGACCCTTTTCAGTTGTGAGCCAGGCTCAGAGGCAATAAACTTAAATTATACGCTTCAAACATGATAGCTGTAAGCATAGCTAAAAAGCTTAGATAGCTCATATAGAGTTTTATGCAATTTATATAAAGCAGAATGTTATATAATTTTATGTTATAAAATATAAGGTGCTGATTCTGGAGAAAATGTCTACAGTTATGAATTTATTTGTAATTCCATTAACAGCAGATTTAGTAAGTTAATTTTCTTTATTTTTTATTTCTATCTTGGCTAACAACCAAACAAAACTAGTGATGATAAATACAAAAAACTGGTTTGGGTAGGACCAGTGGACAGACAGATTTTTACTTAAAACTGAGCTAAATTATCACATAAACAAGAAGAATACTCAGATTGCAGAGTGACCTTTATGTCCAGCTACTCATCTAATTTGTTGAAGCAACTAACTCCAGGGGCCAGATTCCAAAAGAGTTGCTCTTGGTGTAAGTGAATTACTTTGGTGTAAAGACTATCTATAAACAGGCTTACTGCTGGGACCAGATTCCAAAACAGCTGCTTTCAGCCTGCACATAGTGTAAGTGGTCACTTGTACTAAAAGAAAGTCTTCTGGAATCAGGGCCTAGGTCTATTCCATAGAGTGAAACACACACAGAACTGGCTATTGGTCTATTTTCCAGCCAGCATGTGGGTGATCCAGGTCGTTCTGGCCTTGTCCCCTCCTTTTTTCTTCCCCTCCTTTTTTTCCAAGTCTGTTCTTCTGTCTGTATTCCTGTGATAAAGTAACATACTTATTTACTGCTCCCAGCCTTTCTGAGGATGGTAAAAATATGATGAAAACCACCTTATAAGAAACATGAAATTCTTTCTGAAGCCCTAGAGCAATCAGCTTCATGGGTCAGTAGTCACCCGTGTCTCCAATCTTTACCTTTCACATTGCCTTTATAAGAAGTTAATTTTGAATCCAGAGTTGTACACATTTTGTAGACATAGCATTAGTAACTTATGAGCTTGTTTAAGAAATTAAGTGAAATAGGGAGCATGCCTACATAAAATGCTTCATCAACTTTCCTGATCTTTCTATAGCCTCCTTTCTCTATTTTGTTGGTTATTTATAGTGTTTACCACCTTTGTATTATGCGATTCAATTAGAACATTTTGTTATAGGGATGCTGTCCGAATTTCCCAGTTACAACTACCACTGACAAAATAAAGTATGGTCATGTTTGGCCTCCTTTGCTTTTCTGTTTTCACAGATGAACTTTTCTGCTATGGCCTAACCTCAGCCTGGCTTTACCATGGCTTCTGCCTTCATTTTATATTAAGTATGCAAAATTTTTCACTTTCATTTACATATGTAAGACTGTGATTTTTAAACTATCAGCTGCAATCCTGGCTACCAAGGCCAGAATTATATGACTATCTTATATTAACATAGTGAGTAATTATGGGTGGACACATATTTGTTTCTGTGTTAGATAACTTGCTGTAAAGTGGGAAACACTGTGTTAGCAGCCATTGTCCTTGCAGTACATCATAGCCCCTTGTAAATTATTGCTTACAAATATTCTATATATTCTTTGTTCTGAAGTATGGCTAAATGTTCATTCCCACTCTGTTTTGCTAATGTTTAAGAGCAGGAAGATTATCTCCATAGCACCGTATCTCGTTGTGTCACTCTGTTTGCAGCTATAACCATTGTAGCTTTACTCAGTCTTACATTTTTTCCACATTAAGTGGGCTAGCCTTATTCTCTTTAACTACAAACAGCCAGGTTATTGCAAATGCCATTTATTTTGGAAGCATCGTATATTAGGCAGGTCTATAGCTTATTGAAATTGCTACAGAAATGAAGCAAGTTAAACATAAGAAACTGTAAATTGCATGCAATGTACAAAGTAGAATTCTGAATAAGTCTTTAATATAAAAGACAAAAGCTCTCATTAAATATTTGTTGAGAGCAAAATAGTTCATGGATTTGAGTTTTCCTTGTATTTCCTCTTTTCATGGTATGTTTGTTTTTTGTTATAAAAAAGTAGAATTCTGTTTGGAAAATGTTCTGCTGACTTTCTGCTTTAAACTAAACCAGTCCTGACAAAAAAAACTTTTTATTTCAAATAAACATTGAGCATACTGACTGCAGTACATAAGCCCATGTACATATGTTATTTGCTATCCCTGTATCATCATCATTATTATTATTATTATTATTATTATTTATTATTATTATTATTAGTAGTAGTAGTAGTTGTCTCTCGTGTGTCTACAACTGACCCAATATGCACCTGCCCTGCTGATACCTAATTTTCCTGTGTAAACAAACTGGATTCATTTTATTCCTCGTATTTCTTATGTCTAGTCATACAATATGTTTGATAGTGATCAGAGTCAGGAGATGTCAATAGTTCTGTGATAGTTTCCCTATACCTTACTGACGGAGGGAATTGGGAGTTGGTATAATGGTTAAGGTATTCAACTCTCAGACAAGGGATACAGGCTTTGATCGTCACTGACAAAAAATAGCTAGACTGAAAACTAGCCTAATACTTAACTATGAACTGCTGCTTATACGACAGAAAATTTTTGTAACTGTTATAGGTTTCATGGCATCCTAACATTTTAATGCATCAAAGCTCTTATTCTTGTTTGTGCGACAGCACATACCCAAAGGCTATGCAAATTACAGGAGTGGGAAGAGATGGGTTTGTATTTTTTAATTCTCTTTTTCTGAGTGAATTTGTATGACCTTGGAGGTAGCATATTTACAGAATTGTTGTTTGGGACAGGGCTCCCATGTTGCAGGTTTCCGGGGAGCCCCACTCACACAGAAATAATACTTTAATACTCCTTGTAATTCTTTGTGTTGCATAATGTTCTGTGTTGTAGATGTTTTGTTTATGAAGTTTTGAGCTATGAGTTCAGTGGCTATCAACTCCTTGTTGGGGACCCTCTGAGGTAGCTTAACCAACTTATACCATCATGGTTGTTATACTGCTACATTCATAATAACAGTTAACGCAGTATTGTATCTAAAAAGGACATTTATTTATCCTATTTGTTTTCATTTAATTATTAAGTTATTTTGTCAAGAATAAAAGGACTAATCTAGTATGTGCTCAAGAGACATATGTTTCCAATATTTCCTGAAAACCTAAGCACTAATAGTACAAGTCTGCTTAGAACTGTATTTACTAATAAACAAATTACTATATGCACATCTGTCTTACTGGTGTTAATATTCTGAAGTCAAGGTTAGAGCAATCTGTCTTCACTTCACAGACCTGGTAGAGAAAGTATTTTGTCCTTTACCTAAATGAAAAAATAAAGAGTAGAATTCACATTTAATTATTATGCAGGACAGATTTCTTTTGTAGATGTGACAATCAAAACACAACCAGATGGCTGTATAGATATGACCTTGTATTGTAAACTATATAATGGAAGTCCTTTGCTCTCAACAATAGATTATGAATTGCATTCTAAGGATATGAAAGACAGATTTTCAAGGACAGGTTATGATCCTACTGATGTTGATAGTGGAAAATAATTAGGTGACTAGACTTTTCCACTATACCATTAATTCAAAATGGAATGACTATGAATTAGACTTTGTCACCATCTATAAAATCATTATTGAGGTATACTGTTAGCTGAACCTGAGATTAGCAACTTGTTAACCTAGTCTTGCCATTAGATATATAAAAGAGCCAAACAGTGAGGTTTTGAGTTCTTAAAAAAAGGGGCATGAAATTTCTTACATACAGAAATCTTTGGATATAAATATGTTAAGTGGTAGTTTTCCATGCGGCATTTTTTTGCCAATTTGTCTTTAAAGCTAAAGAGTTCATTTCCAAAAATCATCCCACATCAATTGCAATTCCAACAAAATCCTATCCACTTCTCTATTTACATTACAACCAGTACCCACTTCTCTAGTTCGTAAACTGCTCTCAAAACTAAAACCATGTTCCTCCTCTTCCGATGGCCTCCCAGCTGAATACCTAAAACTTGCAGCAGATTCTAACTATAGCTCTCCCAGTTAGCA
The DNA here is from genome assembly GCF_019279795.1 of Protopterus annectens. Classification (NCBI taxonomy): domain Eukaryota; kingdom Metazoa; phylum Chordata; order Ceratodontiformes; family Protopteridae; genus Protopterus; species Protopterus annectens. The sequence continues at coordinate 1,535,876,969 of NC_056731.1, forward strand.
TTCTCATTAACTGATCAGTCTCTAAATCATATGTCCCACAGCTATGGAAAAACTAAATTATTACTCCCTTTCACAAAGATGGTAACACCAGTTATCTATCTAACTACCGGCCCATCTTCATACTTTCACCTCTATCTAAAATTCTAGAAAATTGTATTCATTCTCAATTGCTAAAATATCTCACAGATAATAACCTACTCGCACCTACCCAACATGGTTTTCGGCCAGCACACAGCACACAGCCTTACTGTCATTTAAAAACACTGTATACAAAGCTCTTGATGCAAGCCTACTAACATCAGTGATCTTACTAGACCTATCAAAAGCTTTTGATACAGTGTCCCACTCAAAACTACTTTTACAACTTGAGACCGTAAACTGCTCCCCACACACGCTATCCTGGTTGCATAACTATCTACACAACAGAAAACAATCTGTTAGATGGTAAAGTAAGCAATCTGATTACCTACTCAACAACGCAGGTGTTCTCCAAGGGTCTATTCTTGGCCCCTTGCTTTTTAACATGTTTATTAATAATCTCAATAAAGCATCCCTGCAAAGTACACTCATTCAATACGTGAATGATTTGACAATAATTACATCCTCTAACAACATCTCAGATCTCCTAAAGTTAACACAAAATACATTTACTTCCATCGAATGCTGGCTTAACGAAGCTCAACTGATACTTAATCCCAAAAAATCTAAACTTTTACTTTTCACAGCCACACCTCTAACTCTAGACTTTAAAATATTCTCTCAAAACAATACAGAAATTGAAATTGTAAAAACATCCAAACTACTTGACATCACAATTGATGGCAAACAATCCTTTGAGAATCATATACTCAGCTCAGTCAAAAAGACCTATTTTAAGCTTGGCAAACTGTATAGGCATAAACTCTATTTGGACAAGTCTACCAAGTTGAAACTAGCTAATAGTCTACTTCTACCCTCCCTCTTCTATGGTTGCCCCATTTTCACTAACCTACACACATCTCTCCTGAACAAACTGCAGTTGTGCTACTATAAAATAGCCATGTTTGTCTCCATCATGCCATCTCACACACATTATTGCCTGGCCATTCAATCTATAAACTGGTTTGAGTTCCCTGGTTACCTACATTACTCCCAACTTACTCTCACCCACAAACTACTAAATAATCCAAACTTCTGCCCATCCCTTCAAACTATACATCTTAGGTCCTCTAACAAGCAACTCTTAACCATAACTAAACCCAACAAAAGAGCTGGACAATGTCTCTATTCCCATGCCATCGCCAAACTCTGTAATGCACTCCCTCTGTCTCTTACTCAACTAGACTCTTTAAAAACATTTAAATTTGCACTAAAAAACACTCTCAATAACCTTGTCTGTTCTTGTCATATAATTAAACCACCTTAAATGTTTTGGCCACTATACACTACAAATACTTTTACTAACAATATAGTTGCAATCACACTATCTGTCTTCATATTCAATCTCTCTTGCTTTATTTATTTCTGTGGCTGAATAAACAGAATTGATTAAACAGTATTCTTACTTATGAGAGTATACAAACAGAATTAATAAAAATGTAACACACTGGGTTTATTTTCTTGTATTGTATTGTATACCTCTATAATATGTATTTGTCTTGTATATCTACTTCAATTTGTATTATGTAAAAACTTTCTTGACTTTCAAAGTTAAGCTGATGTTATGTAAAAATATCTGTGATTGTATGGAGCATTTCTCCCTGGGCCTCCACTGAAAAAAGGTCATTGGGCCCAGTGGACTTTCCCGGTCAACAAATGTCAATAAATAAATAAATAAAATAAAAACTTTGATAACATGTTTGTGATTAGAAGTTGTATTACTTGCAACAAATACTTTGTTTATATATATATATATATATATATATATATATATATATATATATATATATATATATATATATAATATAGTGGTATACATCTGTTTAGCACTTTACTTTGTAAAACCTTAGTAATGTTCAAATCATAAATGTCTGAACATCTGAGTCATATCAGTTGTCACAGAAGTAATTCATACCTCTTAGACCAAGAAATCTGGACAAAGCCATACATAATGGGTGGACAAAGGTCCAAAAATAGGGGCAATTTTAAATATTGTTCTTACAAACTTAGAAAGCTGGTATAATAACAGGTTTTCCATTAACATACATTTTCTGAAGGGTATGGAGTCTGAAACTCAAATACCTGCCATTATTTTCAGACTTCAGTCTTCAATTATTTGCCAATGATTTGCCAGAAAACCAATTTTTATGAGTCAGACCAAAAATATTAGGCAAAATCTGGACATTTTGTGAAAATCTGTGGAGTTGAGAGGTGTGAGAAGTATTAATTCTCTGTATAAGCATAGTTCTGTATTCAGGGATAAAATTTATGTTCATTGGTATCGATAAATTATATGACAAGGGTTCTCATAAACAAACAAAAAAAATTAACAGACATGTAGTGACGAAGAAAAAAAAAGATGCATTACTACATTGGGAGTCCCTTTTTTGCCTGGATTGAACAAGTATTTTTAGGCTTTAAACTTGTACAGATAATTTCTATTTTTCCCACTAGATGGCACTATAGATAAATTCATGAATTCTGCTATTTATGTTTTAAATAATTTACTATTTTATTTGATTGTCTTGGTATTAATATATTATGACTAAGCTTAGTTATATTTATGTTTAATTACTGATTGATTATGTCATATAGGAGAAACCCAATAAAAAAATAATAATTTAACTGTTTTTAACAGATATTGCTTCAAAGGAGCATTCAGATTTAGTACTGGTTTACTTACTTTCCACTTGCTGGTGTGGCTGCATTAAAGCTTTACTGAACATGACATGGTTGCTTATTATTTTGGACTGCACTTATGCTGGATTTTAGTGGTGTGTACCATAATGTAACAGCATCAGTAAAAGTGACTTACGTAACTGTATTATATGACAGGCTTTACTTATCCAGCAGAGCACTCCTCCATCCATACCTTTCAACACTCCAGATTTTCGCAGAATGTCCAGATTTCTCCTCATATTTTTGGTTTGATCCTCATAAAATTTTTGGTTTTCTGGCAAATCATTGGGGACTGAGCTCATTAAATAATATTTAATAATGACATACATTTGAGTTTCATATTTCTATCCTTCAGAAAACAAACAATAATGCAAAACCTGTTATTCTAGCAACTTTCTAAGTTTATAGGAGCAATATTTAAAACCTGTTCCTATTTTGGGCCCCCCCCCCATTATTTCTGGCTTTTTCCAGATTTCTTATGCTGAAAGTTTGAGAGGTATGCCTCCTTCATCTTCTGACAGAAGGGTACTGATAATATTATCATTTTGGCATGCAAACTACTTAATTAGATCTGTACTTTGGCTTTGAATTTATGGCTGTAATGTCCATATCTTCCTACCAGTAAGTGTTGCAAGTTTATTATTGTCTATAAAATGTTTATAGTGTAGGCATTGTATCAGACTGAATGAAATGTATGCTCAGAACCTGCTAGTTATATTATAATCAGTGCATTGAATACTGTACTTTACCCTGCCCTTCTTGGAAAAGTGAATACTAAGGATATTTTGGGGGAACAATGTCTCTGTTCCCTTTTTATTTGTACTTCTCTATTTTTCCTAAGTGACCACAGAGAATTATGTTAGCATAAAATGCTGCCAGTAGCTCAAAGGAAGAGAAATGCCTTGAATGCTACACCCTATCTCAGATGTCTGAATAGAGTCCTTTTAAAAAACAGCTTTTCTACTTCTACACTTTATACCCCCTTTTAATTCTTTGCTACTTACTCTTCGTGCAGTCTATATTCATTTTAATTTGTGTGTAAACACAATTTGCTACCTTAGACTAAAAGACAATGTCAGTAATGCATGCATTTTACTTTTTTGGATTTAAACATTGAATTTTTCAGAGGTGTGTTTCAAGCCTTGCGTGTACAGTATGCATAATGGACATTAGCTGCAGCAGTCAAACTAATTCTTTTTGGTTGCTCTGTTGTCTTCATGTGGGAGTATACTCCAGATAAAGCCTATATTCAGAACACTGCGGTCTGTCTTAATTATCAGTCTGTTTAACACCAAGAATGGTTAATGGCAAAGTGTTTCATAGTGATTAAGATGAATACATAATGAGATAGAGGACACAACAGCCTGCTGTAAACTAGCTGATGACAGACTGAGATAAGACTTTTAAAGAACCACTATTTCCCATGCTAGAAGGGCTTACATAACCTTTTACTTAATTTATTGACTTGGAAATTGTGCTTTGAAAATGTGTTTCCTGCAGCTTGACTTAAGCCACATTTCTTACATTGTCTGGCATTCAAATGACATTCTTTGTTTTGGGTCTCAAAATAAAAACATTGTTTATTTCAGGGCAAAGCTTCCTTAGCACTCTGTTAATTGAATGCAGTGAAGTTTTGCAGTGCATGTTCACATGACCAGAAGAGAAGAAAGTATGGTATATGATATCCATATATGGGGCAGCTACATAATCAAAGTGTCCCAGGGACCTTCTTAAGCAGGCATATATTCTTATGTCTATTTTTGGTATGGGCTGTTGAAAAGTATAACTCCCGTGACCAGCAAACCTGACCAGAGATTGTGACTAGTCATGTACAGGTTTAACCATTATGTTAAAACTAAAATGCAACCAGCATACTTGTGCTACCTCTTGATTTCTTAAGCACTGAGAAATTTAGTATTCTTTCCTTTTTGACAATGGCAGAATTAGTCCTTCTAAAACAGCATCTCTTTTCAAGGTGGTATTTATGGTGACTTGAGAAAATTTGATGGGATCGCTTGGGACATTATAAGGTTATTATGTTAATCATGATCTTAAGTAATGTGAAAATGTAGAAAGACTATATATCTTTGTGACAGTTTAGAATATAAGGATGGCTCGATGTGAGGAAGTAGTAAATAATAACAATTAGGTACAGATTAAAAAATGATTATGTGAAAAAGAGTGGAGAATGAAATGCTATAGTGTGAATGTCCTGATTTATATATATATCCACCACAGCTGCTGCCATCTCAGGCAGACTGAACCTTGGTTTAACATCTTGCTCAAAAGGCAACACTCAGATGGTCAAAACCCTGTGATACTACACTGCAGTGTCAGTACTAGAAAGGAAATCCAAACAAGTGGTGTGGGAACAGACCCAATCATCTTCTGCTACTGACACACACACACAAACACACACACACTTTTTAGTGGCTCACACTTAGTTGTCCAGATGTGTAGCAGTGAGATCTTATTGTTTACGTGTATCTGTGTACTATGAACTAATCTCTCAGCCTACTGGAGAGAGAGAGAAGTGTGGAGGTGTGGGCTCCTCCTCAGAAAAAAAATGTCTTTTTTGTTGCATTTGTTTCTCTTGTAAGGAGCTCAGGTACACACAGACTTGTGTACTCAAGCTGCTGTAATACAGATTTGTTTTGACAAGTTTTTGTGATGATAGGCTCAGATTAATCAAGGAGACACAGCCGTAGACATTATGCATTGCTTGTTTACTCATTTAATGACTAATTGAGTAATTCATATTTGTGAGAAATGCAACAGTTCAGGACCTTCTGTAGTTCTAAATCTAAAATAATACATTTTCATTGACTGGATTACTTTCCCTAACCCTTTTATATTCACAGCCAACATTTGACAAACAACATTGCTTATAAGTTGCAGATGAAACTGTTTTTATGAGGAGTTTTCTGTTGTAACCACATCTCATTTACTTGCAATACAATGTGTATTGTCCAAGTCTACAAATAATAAATTACTGTCCTATTACGTTTAATTTATTGTTTGTAATCTTTTGTTGTTAGACTTCATTTGCAGTTTTACAGTCTTACAATATTTACTTCTCTGGACCCCTGTCTAGCAGGGTGACATGATCCCCGGGGTGAATTTCCTATCTCCCATCCAATCATCAAGGTTCCTTTTGAAGAGGGCCAATGAGGCGCTCTGCTTAGGTTCATAGGTTCATACTAGGCTATCTGCCCTGAGGCAATTATAAGCCCAGCCCGATTCTGTATGGCCTATGCCACCCCTTGATTTGAGTATACTGTGCCCTTTAAGGTTTAGTTTACTGTGCCTCTGTCTAATAGTGACACGGGAGTAATCCCTGGGACAAACCTACGATCCCCCATCCACCTATCGAGATTCTTCTTGAAGAGATTCAGTGAGGTGCTCTGCCTCACATGAACTGGAATTCTATTCCAGAGCGAAGGGAGCCTCTGGGTTATGAACCTGTCCCTCCAGCAAGTTCTATTTATTTCTGTGCTGAGGTTCAAGTCCCTCGTGCGTGTGGCTCTAAGGGATTTAGATTTACTGAGGTGGAGCATGTCCATTAATTCTGGATTTGACATAGCTTTGTATGTGAGGCATAGATCGCCTCGAAGTAGGCGGTATGCAACTGAGTAGAGCTGGAGTTTTTAACCGAGCAGCATATGGCATCTGTTTGAGACCCTTGATCCTTTTGGTGAGATACTTTTGGGGTCTTTCTAATTGCTGCAGGTGTCGGGTAAGGTACATCCCAAAGGTGGCATTGTATTCTATGATGGGCCTGATGAGGGTTGCATAAAGGGCACGATTACCTCTCTTGATCTAGATGTGAAACCCTTCGTGATGAGGTGGGCTATGTAGAAGGTCTTTCTAACCACTTTGGCAATGTGGTTTTCAAAGGAGAGATTGCTATCAACTTGGGTCCCCAGGTCCCTAATAACTTTCTCTGTACTTAATGGGTTTCCGCCTATGTGGTAATTTGTGGGCACATTGTTTTTGCCAAAGGGTATGACTATACATTTTTTGGCATTTAGCTTTAGACCATGGCGCTGGCACCAGTTATCTGTCTCTGTGAGACCTTTTTGAAGGATGTTTGTGTCAGCTGGAGAGTTGAATATGACGCCCAGTTTGCAGTCGTCTGCGAACTTGGTGAGCCATAGTCCTCCCACGTTTGCCTGTACCTCGGAAAAGTATATATCGAACAAGAGTGGTCCCGGGACTGAACCCTGTGGGATGCCACTTGTGACTGGTTTCGAGTCTGACATGGCTCCAACAACTCTCACTCTGTGGGTTCTGTCTTTGAGCCAGTTTGCAACCCATCTTGTGACATAGGGGTTTATATTTAAGCTGGATAGCTTAGCTATGATGCCCGAGTGGGGTATTGTGTCAAATGCCTTAGCAAGGTTTAGATAGGCTGTGTGGACTACCTTCCCTTCATCTATGGCTTTGGTGACTGTTTTGAAGAAGTCAACCAGGTTCAAAAGGCAGGATCTGCCCTTGACAAAGCCGAACTGGGTAGGATCTAGTGTCTGTAGGTCCCAAATGTCTTTGTTTATTAGCTCCATGATGATCCTCTCCATAGCCTTGCAGACTAAGCTAGTCAGGCTTATGGGGCGATAGTTTCCAGGGTCCGTAGAGGCTCCACCTTTGTGGAGTGAGACCACTGTTGCTGTACGCCATTCTGTGAGCACATATCCTGTAGTGAGGCTGAGATTGTATAGCTGTTTTATTTGAGGGATTAGTTCCTCTTGGAGTTCATGTAGGATGCAACCTGGGACGTCATCTGGTCCCATGGAAGCAGTGTTTTTTGCTTTGGAGAGGGCAGCCTTCACCTGAGGATCACAGATGTTTGGGAGGCAGCCCTGTGCTGGGATAGATACTTGCTTTTTTGGAGGGGAGGGGGTGGAGAAGTTTGCACTGAACCTGTCTGCCAATAATATTGGCGATGTCTGTGGGTTCAGTGTATTTTTTGGCATTTAGAATCAACTCAGAACAAGTCTGGGAGTTGCATCCCAGGTTTCTAACATAACTGAAAAAAGCCTTATGATTGTCTTTGGTGTCCTGTGCAATTTTTCTCTCGAAGCTGGCCTTGGAGGATTTTATGAGGGATCATAATTTTTTGCTAGTACTTTTCAGAGATGCCTTCCCTATTAGGGATTTTGCTCTATCATGTAGTAGCTTCCTCCTTCTGTTGTGCAGTTCATTTATGGCAGGGGTCCACCAGACTGGACGCCTGCCTTTGGATGATTGGGTCTTGGTTTTGTTTGGGATAGCATGATCCATGCATTCCTGGAGATGTCCATAGAATGCATTTATATAGGATTCTGCAGTTTGGGCCGTAGTTTCCACTGGCCCTGGGGCCTTGAAGGATTCCACTTCAGTTTTGAGAAGTGAGAAGTTCGCTTTGAGAAGTTTTTCACTGTGGTTTTCTGGGCTGGGGTGGGTCGGATGTGGACATCCAGTGAGATTAATTTATGGTCTGATCTTACCAATGAGGGATATACTTCTGGTGTGGAGCACAGAGTCCCCATGTTGGTAATGATCAGGTCTAGTATGTTGTCCCCTCTTGTGGGAGTGGTGACTAGTTGTTCCATAGCATTTGAGTTTATAATTTCCAGTAACCTTTGGGCTAAGGTGCTGGGGCTTGAGTAGTGCTCCCAGTCAATGTTTGGGTAGTTGAAGTCACCCAATATAATGGTGTTCGGAGAGATCTTCATGTTCTCCAATGTTTTCAGGAAAGCCGAGTGGGATTCCTGACTTTGAGAGGGTGGTCTGTAGGATGCTATAAACTGAAAAGCAGTCTTGCCCACTGTTAGTTGCACATGGATGGTCTCCAATACTTTGCAATGCCACTAACCTGGAGGTGTGGATATCCTTGATAAATATGGAAACTCCCTCCTTTTGTGGTTCGGTCCGGGTTTTGGGGTCGAAAAGCATGATATGAGGTATAGCCTGGTAGTGCTTGGGTGCTCTCTGGAGCTTTGAACCAGGTTTCTGTCACTGCACAGATATCGATGATGTTCTCCATACTGAGGAGAGCTTTGAGTGTGCATCTTGAGGTTAAGACTTCTGGCGTTAAGCAGCATTACCCTTAGCTTCTTGTTCCTTGTGCTGTCTATGGGCGTGGGTTTGACTTTTGAGTCTTGCCTAAAAAAGGCATTATAGGGTGGCAAGAGCCTTTGCCAATATCCGAAAGCCCTGTGTTGACAGGTGCAAGCCATCCCTAGCGAAGCAATGTGGCTTGTCGAGCATGTCATCCCAGGCTGACAGACACTGGATCCCCTTTGAATGACACCAAAATTTTAGCCAATTGTTAAAATCGATCATTTTGTCTTTGTACTGTGGCATCATTCTAGGTGAGGGTAAGATGCTGCTCAAGGTCAGGGTCATACCAGCCTGGGCTACATGATCAGAGAGCTCCTCTATGTCTCTTTTCATGTAATCCAGGGAGGTACGTCTCAGGTCATTCACACCAGCATGTACAATGACTGAGTCATATTTGTATTTGCTTTGGAGTGACCTGAGTACTTGCGTTATGTGGCGGATCCTAGCACCCGACAGGCAGCTCACCGTGACCTTCTCTTTATTCAGCCTGGTGAGTGGGACGTCAGTGTGTCTGACAATAGAGTCACCTATTACAAGAGTATCAGGTGTGTTATTCAGCCTTAAGGGCTGTGGCTGCTTGGCACACTGACTTTGTGGGCTATGTGTTGTCGTGTTTTGTTTTGAGGTAGCGTTTGCTTGGATGTCTGCTTTGGAGGTCTCTGTTGCTTAGGTAGATTTTTATTTAGAGCCTCCGAGTATGTTTTTGTGTATTTATGTGTTTGGTTCGCTGATGTGGTGAGACTATGTGATACTGGAATTGTGTTGTGTGAGGTTACCTTCTCCTCCTGGTTACACCAGTTTTGAGATGAGAGAGCTCAGCCTCCAGTTTGGCTAAATAGTTGCATCGCTCACATATATTTTAATCTGTTTGGAGGAGGAGAGAGTTGTCCGTGTACATGAGACAGTTGTAACATTGCCTCAAAATTCCCAGATTCACCAGCTGGACTGGAGAGGAAACCATTGACTGACCTTTGGACATGCTAGAGTAATATAGGGAAACTGAATTTAAGATGGACCAATAGGGGACAGGGTAATCGTAGAGAGTATAAGAGTAAGTAGTGCTTATGGTTTAATAGTGCTAACTTGTAGGATTACTTAATTGGACCAGGGAAGGACCTTAGAATGAGAATATGGTGTTTAAATTGAGAGATAGAGCAGTTCTAAGGGAAAAAATGAAGAGCAGACTTTGTGGAGCCAGGAATAGTTTAAACCCAATTAGGCGGCACTGCCCGCTGTTGCTCTATGCACAAAAACATGCAAAACCGCGCAAAAGAGGGTTTTAAGAGAGGAAGATGAAGGAGTTTTGGAATTGACCCAAAATGGCCAATAAAACTACAGTTTCAAGTCAGTAACCACTCCCACAGGAGCAGGCAGGCTGCTCAATGTTTTTCACTGCCACTGATCAACAGAGAGACTTCCCTTTAGCCCAAGCAAAAACGGCCTCAGAGAAACTTACATACAGTTCAAGAACAGCAAGCCTGTAACTGAACTTTTTAAATCTCAGAAAAGTGGGGAAAAAGCAAGATTTTTTTTTTTTGTTTTTTCAGAGATAGCAGAGGTTCACAAGTATTAACAAGTTATAACAGTGCAGTAAATGACCCCACACAAGAGTGCTAGGCCAAATACAGATAAAATGCAAGTTTTGAGAAAAAAACGATTTTAAAAATAAGTGCAAACAGGAAATTCAGTAAACAGCTTTAGGTTGTGCTCTAAATACAGTTAATAATGCAGAAATCAAGTTTAACAAGCCAGAAAATGCTCAAAATAGGCAGCTATGCAGAAAAACTTAGCAAATAAACAGAGGAAAAATACTTAAAATGTAGCAGTCTATTCCAGAGTATGGGGAGTCACTGGGTCAGTAACCTATCCCCCCAGCATGTTTTGTTCATTGTGATGACAAGGTTTAGATCTCTGGAGCGTGTGGCTCTGAGGGATTGGGATTTCTTTAAGTGGAGCATGTCCAACAGCTCAGGGTTTGACATGGCCTTGTATGTAAAGCAGAGATCGCCTCTGAGTAGACGATATGCCACAGAGTATAGCTGGAGTTTTTTTAGACGGTCAGCATATGGCATCTGCTTTAGGCCTGTGATTCTTTTAGTGAGGTATTTCTGTGGCCTTTCCAGCTGTTGCTGATGTCTTGTGAGGTACATACCAAATGGGCCATTATACTCTATAATGGGTCTAATGAGGGATGAGTACAGTGGGACAATGACCTCCTTTTTTCTGGATGAAAAGCCCTTAGTGATGAGGTGTGCCACATAGAAAGATTTCCTGATTGCTGTGGCGATGTGGTTATCGAAAGTGAGACCACTGTCCACCTGTGTCTCTAAGTCTCTCATCACACTTTCGATATTTAGTGTCCTGCCACCTATGTGGTAATTCATGGGTACATGTTTTTTTCCAAAGGGGATAGGTTCATAGGTTCATACTAGGCTATCTGCCCTAGGGCATTTATAAGCCTAGCCAGAGTGTGTTTGGCTTTCGCCACCCATTTTAAAATAATTTTGCTATGCCCTTTTTCGAGGTTAGTATACTGTGCCTCTGTCTAACAGTGACACAGAAGTGATACCCAGGGTAAACCTATGATCTCCCATCCACTCATCAAGATTCCTCTTGAAGAGAGTCAATGAGGGACTCTGCCTAACCTGGACTGGGATTTTATTCCAGAGTGAAGGGAGCCTCTGGGTTATGAATCTGTCCCTCCAGCATGTCCAATTTATTTCAGTGCTGAGGTTCAAGTCTCTCAAGTGCGTAGCTCAATGAGATTTGGATTTTCTGAGGTGCAGCATGTCCATTAATTCCGGGTTGGACATGGCTTTATACGTCAGGCACAGATCGCCTCTGAGCAGGCGGTATGCCACTGAGTAGAGCTAGAGTTTCTTTAACCAGGCAGCATATGGCATCTGTTTGAGCCCTTTGATCCTCTTGGTGAGGTATTTTTGGGGTCTTTCCAGTTGCTGCAGGTGTCTGGTAAGGTACATCCCAAAAGGGGCATTGTACTCAATTATGGGCCTGATGAGGGATGAGTAAAGAGGCACGATGACCTCCCTGATCTAGATGTGAATCCCTTCATGATTAGGTGGGCTATATAAAATGTTTTTCTAACCACTTTGGCCACGTGGTTGTCAAATGAGAGATTGCTATTAACTTGGGTCCCCAGGTCTCTAATTACTTCTTCTGTACTTAATGGATTACCACCTATGTGGTAATTTGTGGGCACTTTGTTTTTGCCAAAGGGGATGACTATACACTTTTTGGCGTTTAGCTTGAGGCCATGGCTCTGTCACCAGTTGTATGTTTCTATGAGGCCCTTTTGGGGGATGCTTGTGTCAGCTGGAGTGTCGATTATGGCACCCAGTTTGCAGTCATCTGCAAACTTGGTCAGCCACAGTCCTTCCACGTTGGCCTTTTACCTCCGAGAAATATATACCGAACAAGAGAGGTCCCAGGACTGAGCCTTGTGGGATGCCACTTGTAACTGGTTTGGAGTCTGACATGGCTCCAGCAATTCTAACCATGTGGGTTCTGTCCTTGAGCCAGTTTGCAACCCATCTAGTGACATAGGGGTTTATATTTAAGCTGGTGAGCTTATCTATAATGCCCGAGTGGGGTATTGTATCGAAGGCTTTTGCGAGGTCCAGGTAGGCTGTGTGGACCACCTTCCCCTCGTCAATGGCCTTAGTGACTGTTTCAAAGAAATCAACCAGGTTTAAGAGGCAGGATCTGCCCTTAACAAAGCCAAACTGGGTAGGATCCAGTGTCTGTAGGTCCCCAATATCTTTATTTATGAGGTCCATGATGATCCTTTCCATAGCTTTGCAGACCAAGCTAGTCAGGCTCATGGGGCGATAGTTTCCAGGATCCGTTGAGGCACCACCTTTGTGGAGAGGGACCACTGTTGCTGTTCGCCACTCTTTGGGTACATATCCTGTAGTAAGGCTGAGACTAAACAGTAGTTTTATGTTTGGGTTTAGCTCTTCTTGGAGTTCATGTAGGACGCAGCCGGGACACCGTCTGGTCCCATTGATGCTGTGTTTTTTGCATTGGAGAGGGCAGCTCTTACCTGAGCATCTGAGATGTCAGGGGGGCAGCACTCTGCTGGGATAAATATTTGTCCTTTTGGTGGGGAGGGGGGGCGAGTAGTTTGCGCTGAACCTGTCAGTTAGGATGTTGGCAATGTCTGTGGGTTCGGTGTATTTTTTGTCATTTTGGACTAATTCTGAGCATATCTGGAAATTCCCACCCAGGTTCCTAACATAACTAAAGAAAACCTTGTGATTATCCTTAGTGTCCTGTGCAATTTTTCTCTCGAAGCTGGCCTTAGACGATTTTATGAGTGCCCGTAGTTTTTTGCTAATACTGATCAGAGATGCCTTCCCTTTTTGGGATTTTGCTCTATCATGTAGTAGCTTCCTCCTTCTATTGTATAGTTTGTTTATGGCTGGGGTCCACCAGACAGGACATCTGCCTTTGGAGGATTGGGACTTGGTTTTATTTGGAGTTGCATGATCCATGCATTCCTGAAGGTGTTCATAGAATGCATTTATAAAGCATTAAGCTTGAGCCCATGGCTCTGGTACCAGGCATCTGTTTCTGTAAGGCCCTTTTGTGGAATATCCACATCATTTGGGGATTCAGTAATGGCTCCCAGTTTGCAGTCATCTGCAAACTTTGTTAGCCAGAGTCCCTTAGTGTTGGCCTGTACTTCAGAGAAGTAGATGCCAAACAAGAGTGGTCCCAGGACTGAACCCTGAGGTACTCCACTTGTCACTCTTCTGGAGCTGGATTTGGAGTTGGCTACTTTTACAGTCTGGGTTCTGTCAGTAAGCCAGTTGGCAACCCATCAAGTGACGTAGGGATTTATGCCCAGCTTAGTAAGTTTATCTATGATTCCAGAGTGGGGGATGGTGTCAAAGGCCTTGGCGAGGTCCAGATAGGCTGTGTGGACCACCTTACCCTCGTCCACAGCTCTGGAGACTGATTCAAAGAAGTCAATCAGATTCAGAAGACAAGATCGGCCCTTCACAAACCCAAACTGGGTGGGGTCCAGTGTTTGAAGGTTGCCAATGTCTTTGTTTATAAGTTCCATGATAATGCGTTCCATGCCCTTGCAGATCAGGCTTGTCAGACTGATGGGACAGTAGTTCCCGGGATCCAAGGAAGATCCTCCCTTGTGGAACGGGATAACTGCAGCTGTGCGCCACTCAGTGGGCATGAAGCCTGAGGTGAGGCTATGATTAAACATGACACTTAACTCCAGGACTTGAAAGGACTGTAATGGGGAAGAAATAAAGAAGAAATGGGAATGACAGTTTTATTGCATTTATTGTAAAATCACAGGTGAGAAGAATATTGCAAAATATCTAAATAGTTTTTGTTTGTTTTTTGTCAGAATGGGAAGGAAGACAGATAGGGAGCAATTTTCCTGTGTGCAGTTGTAGGTATAATCTACAGAGTAATGAGAAACCTCCTGAGTTGTTGGAAATCCAGTAGAAAAACTTAAATTGAACTGGCAGCCTTGTTAAAATTGTATTTGTTTATTTAAATTTGATTACTGGAGTAATGCACTGGTTATCCCTAAGGACAACTTTTAGTCACTTCCTGAGAGTTTCACTCACATTTACAGTTTATGAAATAAACAATACTGAGTAACAACATATTAGTAGAATAAACATTTATAAAGTTTGTTTTGAATATTTGAAACAAAAAAATATATACTTTTAGTGTTTCAACACCAATATTGAATGAAAAAATGAAGACAATTTTGTAACTTGGCTATAGAGGTAACTGAGGAATAGAATTAGTTGGTCTGATGTTTCCATTACTGGTTTGTAAGTGAAGTCACTAATAAATCCATATATATTTGGTTGAATTACACTTAGTCGAAATTTATTCCAGGCATTTCACTTGACTGAAAGCTCACTTGGTCGAAGTTCATTTGGTCGAAAATGGAATATAGCCCCTGCCCCACTGCAGTGCAACCCTGGAGTGAGAAAATTAAATAAGGGGGGGTGTGGGGGCATAGCCCCCCCACATTATGCCAATAGTTTTTACAAAAGATATATATATCAATGCATTTCTAATGGATATACCATTTTATAATAGTGAATACATTAAAATTATCTGGGGGGCCATGCCCCCCACACCCCCCATTGTGGGGAGCTGTGCTCCCACACCCCCCTTATTTAATACTCTCACTCCAGGATTGCACTGCAGTGGGGCACGGGCTATATTCCATTTTTGACCAAATGAACTTTGACCACGTGAGCTTTCAGTCAAGTGATCTTTCAATGAAGTGCAATGCCTGGTATCATTTTCAACTAAGTGTAATTCGACCAAATGTATGGATATATATATATATATATATATATATATATATATATATATATATATATATATATATATATATATATACCTTCTTCTTCTTTCGGCTTTTCCCGCTTAGGGGTTGCCACAGCGGATCACCTGTCCTCTCATGATTGGCAGTGGAGTTTTAAAGTGTCAAGTTGCCAGCCCAGCACCCAACCTTCTACAGAAGGCACACACATGCACTCACTCACACCTAAGACCAATCTAGAGTATCTAATCCACCTACAGCATGTCTTTGGGATGTGGGAGGAAACAGAAGCACTCAGAGGAAACCCACGCGACCACCGGGAGGACATGCAGACTCTGCACAGAAGGCACCCCAGCCGAAGATCGAACTGAAGAACCTCTTGCCATGAGGCAGCAACACTAACCGCTGCAGAACTGCGACCTCCATATATATATATATATATATATATATATATATATATATATATATACATGTATGTGTATATCTATCTATCTATATATATATATATATATGTGTGTGTGTGTGTGTGTGTATATACACACACACACACACACACACACACACACACACACACACACACACACACACACACAAACACACACACACACTCATACATACATAAACAAATTAAGCATTGTTGTGTCTTTCGGCTTTTCCTGGTTAGGGGTTGCCACAGCGGAACTCCGGTCCGCTAATGATTGGCAGTAGATTTTTACATGCCGAGTTGCCGGCCCTGATGCACAACCTTCAAAGAAGGTACGCCCATTCACGCATGTCTCCACACAGAAGATGTGCTAGCTGAGAATTGAACAGGACAACATCTACTGTGAGGTGACAACACTACGCAACACTACCACCGCAATAAACAAATTAAGCATTAATCTAATGAAATAGTACAAAGATTCAAATCTGATTCTCATCTGAGGATGCTTTCTAAATGTATGACTATACCAAGGATTCAGATAGTTTTTCTCACCACCAGTGCTAATTGCCCGACTTTGAATTGTCAATTAATACAATAGCAATTCAGACACTAGATAAAGCTTCTCCAAGAAACATCTCATTAGTGGATAAACTGCCACATGTCCAAACTGAACACTGCACAGGCACTTTACCAGATCCACATGTGTGCATGAGCACACACACACAAGCAAACACACATATACACACACACACAACCACACACACACACACACACACACACACACACATATGCACGCACACACTCATATACACACACACTCACACACACTCTCACGCACACCCACATACACACACACACACACACACACACACACACACACACACACACACACACACAGATAGACTCCATCTATTTACCCTCACAGGGTGTATGCCCAGACAGACACATACACACACACACACACACACACACACACACACACACACACACACACACACACACACACACACACACAATCACACACATGCCCGCAGATGGCTTCAATCTACTTACCTCTCAAGGGTGACCACCCAGACATGCCCTCACAAACACAAAGGCATGGATGCAGAGACACACACATACAAACACATACACAACATACACACACATTCATGCACATAGATAGGCAGACACACACATACGCACACACTTCACACTTACGCACACACAGGCACACACATGCACACAGATGGCTTCAATATATTTACCTCCCATAGGGTGACCACCCATTCATACCGTCATAAACATACACACACACACACACACACACACACACACACACACACACACACACACACACACACACACACACACACACACACACACACACATTTCCAGCCCACAGCAATCTAGCAAAGACACAACACAGGCTCATATTCATGGAAGCAGTCATTTACACACCCACAAACATGCTTGCTTATACACACACACACACA
Organism: Protopterus annectens; assembly: GCF_019279795.1. Taxonomy (NCBI): domain Eukaryota; kingdom Metazoa; phylum Chordata; order Ceratodontiformes; family Protopteridae; genus Protopterus; species Protopterus annectens. The sequence goes on from NC_056731.1 coordinate 1,535,894,124, forward strand.
CACACACACACACACATGGATGCAGAGACACACACATACAAACACATACACAACATACACACACATTCATGCACATAGATAGGCAGACACACACATACACACACACTTCACACTTACGCACACACAGGCACACACATGCACACAGATGGCTTCAATATATTTACCTCCCACAGGGTGACCACCCATTCATACCGTCATAAACACACACACACACACACACACACACACACACACACACACACACACACACACACACACACACACACACACGTCAACTTTTAAAGTACCCATCTATAGTAGATTTTAAATACTTTATGAGTGTCTGCAGAAGTAACTGCAATATATAAGACATCAACTACAACAAATGCTAGTTGTCCATGATGGCACTAAACCTGTAGACCTTTGATGATGCACTATTAACATTTGGAGAAACATCTACTAATCCAAAGACAGATATAAATCAAAATCATCTATTGTGCTTATAGTCTGTGCTGTTTTGCACTCACAAGTACTCTTTGCACGTGGAATACTAAGTTTCTAAATGATTTAAATGACACTAAAATAAGTTACTTATTTGACCAATCAAAATTAAGTATGAAACTTTTGGGATGAAGTCAGCTTCAACTAAGTAGGGCAGAAATGCTCAAGAAAGCTGACTAGATAATCCAGAAGGATCAAAGTGTCAAATTGCTTTTACTTCTTGATCCATTAAGAATGTTCCAGAAAGGTCTAAGATTGAAAAAGATGCAAAATCAATGCAGTTACTAATGAGTAAGTACATTGTACCACAATGCTGGACAAGAAAGCAGGAAAGATGCAAAACACAACCAAATCCATGTCAATGCCATCAATACATGCATACATTAAAGTCATGCATGAGTCAGAGAGGAAGGGTGTTATAGAGGTCCCTGCACACAGTATAAATGGTGATGCAGAATCATAGTGCTGTGGTTATACACACAGTTAGCCATTGCTTAGTAACCACTTATGTTTCTTTTTAAATCATTTAAATGAATGTGAAACAGTCTTATTTTTTATTTAGATAAAACTGTCGTGCAGATGGGTAGGTAGACATGTAGATTGGTAGACAGGCAAAAGAGATAGACAGGCAGCAGAACAGTGGCTACATGTTTGTAATACTCCTGGATTAACAACAAAATGAAGAATAGTCAGAGTTTTTTTGGCTGGAAATGCTTACACAAAGATTTTTATACACTAAACAGGGCACATGAGTTCTTGCCCACAGATGCCTACTAATTGCTATAGATGTACTGAGGATGTGATAGGCGATTGGGGAGATAGACAGGCAGCAGAACAGTGGCTACATGTTTGTAATACTCCTGGATTAACAACAAAATGAAGAATAGTCAGAGTTTTTTTGGCTGGAAATGCTTACACAAAGATTTTTATACACTAAACAGGGCACATGAGTTCTTGCCCACAGATGCCTACTAATTGCTATAGATGTACTGAGGATGTGATAGGCGATTGGGAAAATGTTTTGAGGATTATCAAAAACTAGATCAATATAAGCTAGACATCCAAACCCTGGTATGTGTATACCTTTCGGGCTAACAAGAGAAGCTCTACTACTCAACTCGGTTCAGGACACCAAAGTACCTTTGCCATGTAAACTATTAATTAGGTTAATTATGCTCCAGGGCAAGAAGGCAGTTACAAGGAAATAGAAGTCATGTCTCCAGCCATCAATCCAAGAAGTCTATCAGTTAGTCAAATAAACTAGGAATGGGAAGTTGGAGAACTGTAATTTAAAGTAGAAAGATTACAAAGGCATAAATGGGCTATGTGAAATAGCTTCCATGGCCCCCCACGAGCTTCACTTTGTATCTGCTATATTAAGAAGAAAAAGAGGTATGGTGGCAAATTTATATGAATGCTAGTTGTCCACCAGGATTAAATGACATGGTGTCCATTTCTAGTTTTCTTAAATTAAAAGCCTATGACATATAGAATTTCATTCTTTAGCACTAGAAACATGGTGTAATCTCTAAATTCAAATGGTAGATGGATGTAATGCAACATTAATAGTGCTGTGAATGTCTCTTTAAGGAACATGAATTTTTAAACTTGTAGGATCCTGAATTTTTAAATGAATCATGTGGGGGTGTTTACTTGATGTCATTGGTTGCTGGTAGTTATGACACTGGTATAAATGTTTGGGCATGTTTGTAAAATGGTGTCTGAAGAGGTTTGGTGATTTTAAATCTGACGAAAGCACTTACCAATAAATAGTATTTTACTGGATTTTGCACCTGTGGTTCTTTGCTGCTAAGTTTTTGCTCTTCAAATTCACAGAATGGTTAGATTATTAATTTATACTTGTAAAACATTCTTTTGTTTAATTAATATTATTCATTATTATTTGCCATGGATATTAAATGTTTTTAGCAACTGATGTGTGACAGACCCTTTCATTTTTTAACATTGAGGAACATGGAATTTTTAAGACCCCAAAAGTGAGGAACATTCCTCATAATGAGGTAGACTTGAGAAGTATGACATAGGTATCCCTAGAGATTATATACCTCTCAACCTCTTAGAACAGAAAAGCTGGACAAGGCCATAAACAACTGGGGGATAAATGGCCAGAAATAGGGACAATTTTTAAATATTGTTCTAACAGACTTAGAAATATATTTTGCATTAACATGAATTTTTTGAAGAATATGAAGTCTAAAATTCAAATGTCTCTCATTATTTTCTGACTTTAGTCATCAATGATTTGCCAATAATTTGCCAGAAAAACAAAATTTTATGAGGAACAGACAAAATATGAAGTAAAAATCTGGACATTCTGCAAAAATCTGGACAGTTGAGAGGTAACAGAGAATGACTCTGTGATACAACGGTGACAGGATGGAGCCCTGGAATGAGGGCCAGTAAGGAATACTAGGCAACAGTTTAAGCTCTGAGCTGTGTTTTGCTTTCTTTCCTGTTGTGGTTATTGTTTATATTGGAGCTAGGAAGTTGTTACAGTAGGGCTACGGTTCATAGGTTCATAGGTTGGTACTGGGCTATCTGCCTGAAGGCATATATTAACCCAGCCACGTTGTGCGGTATTCACCGCCCCTTTAGTAGTTCCCTAGACCCTTGTACTAGCAGCTAGTACCCTTGGCCCATATCTAGTAGTGCTGTTGGTGTGATCCCCATTGTGAACTTTCTGTTACCCATCCACTCATCAAGGTTCCTCTTGAAGAGTGATAGTGAGGGGCTCTGTCTTATGTAGATCGGGACCCTGTTCCATAGTAAGGGAAGTCTCTGCAAAGGGAATCTATCCCTCCAGCATGTTCGATTCATTGTTGTGTTGAGGTTTATATCCCTAGAGCGTGTAGCTCGAATAGATTTGGTTTTGCTAAGATGGAGCATGTTCAACAATTCTGGGTTGAACATTGCTCTGTACGTTAGACAGAGCTCGCCTCTGAGAAAGTGGTATGCAACAGAGAACAGTCTTAGCTTTTTCAATCATGCTGCATAGGGCAACTGTTTGAGGCCAGTAATCCTCTTGGTTTGGTACCTCTGTGGTCTCTCCAGCTGCTGGAGATGTCTAGCCAGGTACATTCCAATTGGTGCATTGTACTCAATAATGGGTCTGATGAGGGAAGTGTAGAGGGGCACCATTACATCCTTAGATCTTGATGCGAACCCTTTCGTGATCAGATGGGTCACATAGAAGGATTTTCTAACCACTTTGGCAAAATGGTTATCAAAGGAAAGCTGACTATCTACTTGGGTCCCTAGATCCCGTATTTCTTCTTCAGATTTCAGGGGATTACCTCCTATGTTGTAGTTTGCGGGTACTCTGTTTTTTCCAAAGGGGATTACTACGCATTTTTTTGCATTTAGCTTGAGACCATGGCTTTGACACTATGCATCAGTTAAATAAACAACGTAAAAGAGACTGAAGTACTAACCAAAAGTGAAAAAAGGCCATCTGCACCAAGACACGGACTGCTTCTTAAATCAAACCACAATTTATTGTAAGTGCTTTCAGATGAGTTATTACTCTCCCTTCATCAGGCCCTTCTGGAGGATCTCCATGTCGGCCGGAGACTCTATTATAGCACCCAGTTTGCAGTCTGTGAATGACTCTGTGATACAACGGTGACAGGATGGAGCCCTGGAATGAGGGCCAGTAAGGAATACTAGGCAACAGTTTAAGCTCTGAGCTGTGTTTTGCTTTCTTTCCTGTTGTGGTTATTGTTTATATTGGAGCTAGGAAGTTGTTACAGTAGGGCTACGGTTCATAGGTTCATAGGTTGGTACTGGGCTATCTGCCTGAAGGCATATATTAACCCAGCCACGTTGTGCGGTATTCACCGCCCCTTTAGTAGTTCCCTAGACCCTTATACTAGCAGCTAGTACCCTTGGCCCATATCTAGTAGTGCTGTTGGTGTGATCCCAGTTGTGAACTTTCTGTTACCCATCCACTCATCAAGGTTCCTCTTGAAGAGTGATAGTGAGGGGCTCTGTCTTATGTAGATCGGGACCCTGTTCCATAGTAAGGGAAG
>NC_056731.1:1535903652-1535928652 GCF_019279795.1 Protopterus annectens
GAGTTGATACCACTGAAGGAGGTGAGGGTGTTCAAGCCAGCCCAGTTCAGCAAGTGAGAGACAGTGGTGACTATGGTAGGATGCCCCTGTGGCAAATTTGGTGATTTTGTTGTAGCAGGTCTCTAGCTTGTTTAGATCACATTGCCTTAGGTTGGTATATACTGGAGAGGCCTAAAGTAGGGTGGAGATAAGGTGGGAATTTGCTATTGAAATCTTTGCTGCTTTGGTGAGAAATTGTTTATTTCTATATAATGCTCCTAGTTTTTTGTGGACTTTTTATGGTCATGGATATGTGAATGTCAAATTTTAGTTTATTGTCTATTTCCACTCCTAGCAATTTGGTGTGTTCAGTTGGGTATATAGTGGTGTTGTCTTTTGCTGTGATGTTAAAGTGAGAGTTGTTTTGAGTATGTTTGGTAGGTTGGAAGATGAGTAGTTTAGTTTTGTTTGGGTTGAGTATTAATTGGGCATCGGATAACCATGTTTCAACAGAGGAAAAGGCTTCCTGTGTGACTTTTTGCAGTTTGGGTAGGGACTGGGCTGAACAGATGATGGTTGAATCATCTGCGTATTGGATGAGTGTGCCATGTTTGGTGGCAGAGGCTAGATTATTGGTGTAAACAGAGAAAAGTAGGGGTCCAAGGATGGATCCTTGGGGAACCCCTATGGAGACAGGTAGTTGGGGAGATATGTCATTCTGCCATACAACGGATTGTTGGCGGTCAGACAGGTAACTCTGAAACCAGTTGGTGACTGATTGTGAGAAGGATAGGTTACTGAGAACAGAGATAAGTTGTTTGTGTGGGACCATGTCAAATGCTTTAGATAGGTCTAGGAAAGTAGCAGAGGAGAGATAGCCATTGTTTTATGCTGAAGGATAGTGTTAGTAAAGGAGAGTAAGGCAGTGGTGGTGCTATGGTTTGGTCGGAAACCATGCTGAGTACTGGAAAGGAGGTTGTTAGTAAGGAGGTAGTGTGAGACCTGAGAGTGTATGCATCTCTCTAGTATTTTGGAGAGTGGAGAGAGAATAGCTATGGGGAGTAATTGGTTAGTTCTGCAGAGGGTCCCCCTTTGTGGAGGGAATTATATGTGAGACTTTCCACAATGTGGGAACATAACTTTCTGACAGAGATCGGTTAATCAAGATGGATACTGGGTAGGCCATAGCATCAGCTGTGATTTGTAGGTATTCACTTGGGAGGTTGTCTGCTGCTAATTTGGTGGGTTTAAGTTTAGTTAAGAGTTTTTTTATGTTGGAGGTAGGTACAGGAGAAAAAGAGAAGGCAGTGGGGAGATTACTAGTTGAAGGTGTGGGTTGGAGGGGGGTTGTGTTGTTTAGCTAGTGATAGTATGGTTTGGGTGAAGTGTGTGTTGAATGAGGTAGCAATATTTTCTGAGGAGTGAGGGATGTTAGGAGGAGGGGTACTGACTTTACCTGGGTGGAGGATGGAGTTTATGGAGGACCAGAATTGTTTGGGGCTGTGTTGTGAGGAGTCTAGGGCAGACTGGTAGTATTGGAATTTGTCCCGTTTTATTAGCTTTTTGACTCTATTGCGTAGTTCTAGGAATTTCTGTCTAGCTGCGGGGGTTTTGGTTTTGCGCCAGTGCTCCCAGGCTTTATCCCTGTTTTTCATTTCTGACTTAGTGGTTTTCTGTAGCCATGGATTTGCAGATGAAATGCTTAAATATAAAGGTTTTGGCTAGCAGCAACCTTTTCATTAGTTACATTCAGATCTCTTTAATGTGAAATTATTCAGATGACTTTTACTTCTGCAGAGACTGTGCATATTTACTGATATTGGTGGGCCGTAATGATAAGTTTGAGTGGCCTTTTATGGTTGAAATGTTCTGAAATGGGCAGTTTTGGCATTATTGGTTCATATGTTTTGTTTCTTTGCTTACTGGCTATAAATGTAAAACATGCTCTAACAAGTGGTGTATTATACAAGGGATATAATTTAATTATTATATATTATAATTTAATACAATCATGAAAGTGAATCAAAGAAATTTTGCATGGTCCTAAAAATGTGTGCAAGGAGTCTATGATTTGAAAACAGCCCAAAGATAAATTTAATCAGTCACTGGCCAGATGCATTTTCTTTCAATGTGGGTTTCATTGCAGTTTCAATGAATGAGAGTTTCAAAGTCACAGAAGTTTTAATGATAAGTCTGTTTTCATTGTGAGCCTGTATAGCTTTGTCTATCAGTGTATGTGCTGGAAATTTTGAAATAAAAGTTTTAAGTTAAATCCAAATATCCGTAATCATTGTAGAAGTAAAGCAGAAAGCCATATGCACACTGAGAGTTTTGAACATTGTTTATGGCAACTGGGGAGAAATAGCTAAATAATGGGACACTGGAATAGGTGCGTGGGGGGGGGGGGCTGGAGGGTTGACCCAAATGCTACATATGCATACCACCACCTGTTTGTTTACAAAAATATATATAGATATATAAATATATTTAAATATATCATGTATGTATATATATATATATATATATATATATATACATATATATATATATATATATATATATATATATATATATATATATATATATATATATATATATATATATATATATATAATATATATATATATATGTATATATATATATATATATATATAATACATATATATATGTATATATATATATATATATATATATATATATATATATATATATATATATATATATATATATATATATATATATATATATATATATATATATATATAATTTATTTCACTGGATGTCCACATCCGACCCCACCCAGCCCAGAAAACCACAGTGAAAAACTTCTCAAAAGCGAACTTCTCACTTCTCAAAACCGAAGTGGAATCCTTCAAGGCCCCAGGGCCAGTGGAATCTATGGCCTAAACTGCAGAATCCTATATAAATGCATTCTACGGACATCTCCAGGAATGCATGGATCATGCTATCCCAAACAAAACCAAGACCCAATCATCCAAAGGCAGGCGTCCAGTCTGGTGGACCCCTGCCATAAATAAACTGTACAACAGAAGGAGGAAGCTACTACATGATAGAGCAAAATCCCTAATAGGGAAGGCATCTCTGATCAGTACTAGCAAAAAATTACGATCCCTCATAAAATCCTCCAAGGCCAGCTTTGAGAGAAAAATTTCACAGGACACCAAATACAATCATAAGGCTTTTTTCAGTTATGTTAGGAAGCTGGGATGCAACTCCCAGACTTGTTCTGAGTTGATTCTAAACGACAAAAAATACACTGAACCCACAGACGTCGCCAATATCCTGGCAGACAAGTTCAGTGCAAACTTCTCCACCCCCTCCCCCCCAAAAGAGCAAGTATCTATTCCGGCAGAGGGCTGCCTCCCAAACATCTCTGATGCTCATGTGAAGGCTGCCCTCTCCAAAGAGAAAAACACTGCTTCCATGGGACCAGATGGCATCCCAGGTTGCATCCTACATGAACTCCAAGAAGAACTAATCCCTCAAATAAAACAGCTATACAATCTCAGCCTCACTACAGGATATGTACCCACAGAATGGCGTACAGCAACAGTGGTCCCACTCCACAAAGGTGGAGCCTCTACAGACCCTGGAAACTATCGCCCAATAAGCCTGACTAGCTTAGTCTGCAAGGCTATGGAGAGGATCATCATGGAGCTCATAAACAAAGACATTGGGGACCTACAGACACTAGATCCTACCCAGTTCGGCTTTGTCAAGGGCAGATCCTGCCTTTTGAACATGGTTGACTTCTTCAAAACAGTGACCAAAGCCATAGATGAAGGGAAGGTAGTCCACACAGCCTATCTGGACCTTGCAAAGGCATTTGACACAATACCCCACTCGGGCATCATAGATAAGCTATCCAGCTTAAATATAAACCCCTATGTCACAAGATGGGTTGCAAACTGGCTCAAAGACAGAACCCACAGAGTGAGAGTTGCTGGAGCCATGTCAGACTCGAAACCAGTCACAAGTGGCATCCCACAGGGTTCTGTCCTGGGACCACTCTTGTTCCGTATATACTTTTCCGAGGTACAGGCAAACGTGGGAGGACTATGGCTCACCAAGTTTGCAGACGACTGCAAACTGGGCACCATAATCGACTCTCCAGCTGAAACAAACATCCTTCAAAAAGTTCTCACAGAGACAGATAACTGGTGCCAGCGCCATGGTTTAAAGCTAAATGACAAAAAATGTATAGTCATACCCTTTGGCAAAAACAATGTGCCCACAAATTACCACATAGGCGGAAACCCATTAAGTACAGAGAAAGTTATTAGGGACCTGGGGACCCAAGTTGATAACAATCTCTCCTTTGAAAACCACATTGCCAAAGTGGTTAGAAAGACCTTCTACATAGCCCACCTCATCACGAAGGGTTTCACATCGAGATCAAGAGAGGTAATCGTGCCCCTTTATTCATCCCTCATCAGGCCCATCATAGAATGCAATGCCCCTTTTGGGATGTACCTTACCTGACACCTGCAGCAATTAGAAAGATCCCAAAAGTATCTCACCAAGAGGATCAAGGGTCTCAAATAGATGCCATATGCTGCTCGGTTAAAAAAACTCCAGCTCTACTCAGTTGCATACTGCCAACTTCGAGGCGATCTATGCCTGACATACAAAGCTATGTCAAATCCAGAATTAATGGACATGCTCCACCTCAGTAAATCTAAATCCCTTAGAGACACACGCTCGGGGGACTTGAACCTCAGCACAGAAATAAATAGAACTTGCAAGAGGGACAGGTTCATAACCCAGAGGCTCCCTTCGCTCTGGAATAGAATTCCAGTTCATGTGAGGCAAAGCACCTCACTGAATCTCTTCAAGAAGAATCTCGATAGGTGGATGGGGGATCGTAGGTTTGTCCCAGGGATTACTCCCATGTCACTATTAGACAGAGGCACAGTAAAACTTAAAAAGGGCACAGTATACTCAAATCAAGGGGTGGCGTAAGCCGTACAGAATCGGGCTAGGCTTATAACTGCCCCAGGACAGATAGCCTAGTATGAACCTATGAACCTATGAACCTATGAACATATGGCAGAAAACCAAAAGCTCACTTACCCAACTTTTAAAAGACCAAGACGACAAAATCCTTTGCTTGGGGGACTATTTTAGTCTCATGTTTAGCTTTTGAAGACTTGCCTAGTTCCCTCATTTGCCTGTTAAGACTACTAATGGATTTTTTCTCTGTTGTGCACCCTTCCACTTATTTACTATTTATGCCAGTGGTCCATCAGGGTGGCTTGTTTTTCTGGCTAGACCTAGGTTTAGTTTGTTCAGGTACTGCCATTTTTATAAGTGGTTGTACAGGGCAGTCGTGTATAATTCTGCATAGTTCTCCATCTTTTTAGGGTTATGGGGAGCTTTAAAATTACCTGTGCTATCACTCAGTAGAAGGTAATTTGCTTTGAAAAATTCTTTAGGATTTTAGGGTTTGACAGAGGTTCTACCATTACATTTATTTCAAAGAAGACTGATTTATGATCCATTCTTACCAATGAGGACATTACACTGGGGGGTGGGGGTATAATGCTCCACCATGTTTGTGAGCACTATGTCAATGATATTTGAGACCCTAGCAGGAGTCCCGATCAGCTGTTCCAGAGAATGTGCATTGTCAAAGTCCAGGAATCTCTGAGCCTGCATGTTAGTGGTCATATATGTTTCCCAGTTTATGGAGGGGCAGTTAAAATCACCCATGAGTAGTATGTTGGGCTGAATGGTAAGTGACTCTAGTAACTTCAGGTATGCGGCGTGGTTTTCATAGTTCATGATTGGGGACCAGTAACTAGCAATAATATGGTGGTTGATTTTGCCTGTAGTCAGCTGGATACTGGGTAGCTCAACCAAATCATCCTGCTTGACCAATCTAGAGATAGGAATGCTTTTTATGTACATGGAAACACCTCCTCCTTTTGTTTTTTTCCTTTTCAGGGGGTGATCAGAAGGTGTGATAGACATTGTAGCCTTGCACTTCTGGGGTGTTTTTCACACTATGTCTCTGTAACTGTACAGGCATCAGCATTCTCCAGGGTGAGGAGAGCTTCCAGGGAGTGCAGTTTCTTGTTAAGACTCCTAGCACTGAACAGTAGTACTTTCAGCTTGGCATTAGAAGAATTTGTTATGTTGGTAGGTCTGTTGGTTTGAAAAAGGCAACTGAGGCACCCTAACTTATGAAGTCAGTTCTCATTTCCCTCTTAATTAATGAAACATTAACAATAATGAAAGAACTAATGTAAATAGTCTTATCAGCTGACTGAACCTCCAGTTGAAGCTTAATCTGCATCTCCACTCATCATTTCATGAATTTTTACTTCTTGTTAAAGATATTTGCTTTCAAATGGAAATGTCTGGAACAACTACTTTCAGCAAATGGAAAAATAATATTATTTTTATTTATTTTATTTTTATTTTACATTTGTTGACTGGGCTAGTCCAACTGGGTACATGTCCATTTTCAGCAGAGGCCTGGGTAGTTAAGCTCCATATATGGAAATAAAAAGACAACAATACCATACAGACATAAATAAAAACAAACAGTTTAAAAAACAATGGCTTATGTAAGAAGGAAAATACTTAAAAAATACACTATGAACTAGATCAAAAATGCAATCTACATAAGCAAAAAATACACTACAAAGTAGGTCAAAAAAGCAATTTATATAAGCAACAGATGCAAGAAGTGGCAAGTTTTGACCAAAGTATGGATGCAAATAATAAGCACTTTTTTCTAATTAATACAATCTGAAAGGTGAGAAAAGAAAGAAACAGTTAAGAGTGGGTACTACACACGTAGTGTAGAGAACTACACAGGTTTGGACCCGGGGTTAGTTTAATAAGGGGATGCCAATATAGGAAGCAGAGAGGCAATTAAGCAGAGAAAGTGAACATGGAAAGAAGAAAGTATGCTAGTCGGGATTAGTGCATGGACAAAGCCATTGCTTTTTCAGGAAAGTTTTTATATGCTTCTTGAAGAGTGGTATGGAGGTAAGAGCTGAAACTTCAGTGGGGAGTTTGTTCCAAGCTTTACCCACAGAGTTTGTAAAGAGACAGTCGCCAGATTTATTGTTGGTTTTGAGGGTGGTAACTAGTAGTTTGTTAGCTGAGCATAGCGTTGTGAGTTTTTTGCAGGGAGAGACAAGGTTGCAAAGTATAGGAGTATTGTTGGGGTGATGCAAAATCTTATGGGTGATGGTGAGCTGCTGAAAGAGGAGCTGATTTTGCAGTTCTAGCCATCCCAGCAGTTTGAGATTTTAACAATGATGGGTTCTAAAAGGTGTGCCAGTGGCAAATCTGGCAATATTGTGGTAGGAGGTTGCCAGTTTACTGAGGTTACTTTTGGATAGATTAGTGTAAATAGGGGAGGCATATAAGAGGGTGGAGATAAGGTGTGTGTGGGCAATGGTAGTTCTGGCTAATGGAGTAAGTTAAGGTCGAATCCTGTAAAGGAAACCTAGTTTCCTGTTGACAGATTTAATGGTGAGGTTAATGTGAGAGTCAAAGTTGAGGTTGTGGTCAATTGTTACCCCTAAAAGTTTTGTGGTTAGGTCAGGAGCTATAATAGTGTCATTTTTGGAAGTGACAGTGAAATCAATATTTGTGAGAATAGAGCATCAGGCAATTAAACTTTTGAATGATTATAACATCCCAATAACTCTTTAGGGGATATAGAAGCCTACATTAAATAAATATGCTATTAAATATGAAGTGATGGTGCATTCTAGTGCATTTCGAGATCTCAGGGCTCTACCAACAGAATCCAGTCCATCATTTCTTGAGGTGGAAGTGAGATGATGTGACCTATGATTGCCATAGACCTTTGTGCAGCTTTCCAACCTATGCATGGGACGTCCCCACTATATGCATTTCCTCTATTTTGACACTTTGCAAGAGCAAAAGAAAATATTACATTTTCTTAAGCACTTCTGACAGTTATTTATGTACACAACATAGCAATATTTGTAGGCCTGAATTTCTTGAAGCATATAAAAAGCCTTTTACCACTAGTGTCTGACTATGTTTACAAATTTACCTTTGATGCCAGAAAAACCAGAAGGTTCTGGTTCCTAGCCCCACATTGACTGATGGAGTATGAATTCCAGTGATGACATTGCACTGCACCTTGGGGTGGGAAGATACACTCTTGGGGTACTGATCTTTAAATAACAGGTTAAATCAGGGAGTACAGTGGTATATAAATGCATGTACACCCATATCTTGTTTCCCATTTGTGTTCCTGTTTTATGATCTGTTGTTGAGATTTATAAATTTTCCCCAAGATCTATATGCTGAACTGTATATCAGATGAAGGATAGAATTTTTTAAAACTTTTAATAAGGAATTTAGTGGTGCTTTGAATATCCCTCCCAACATACATGCATGCACATACACACATTATATAAAATGGATTTATTTTATTTTACTTTATTTATAATTTTTAGCTAGGTAGATGTTCCAAAGGCAATTTTTGGTCATGACTAAGAAAAAAGCACAACAGATAAAAAAATCATAGTGTATTGAGTATAAAAATAAACAGAAATAAAAATATATAGTTGCATCTTTGGACAAAGATAAATATATTAAGAAATAAGATTATGCAGATGTCAGCAAATTGTGCCCCTCTACTCATCACTCATCAGGCCCATAATTGAATACAATGCCCCTTTTGGGATGTACCTTACCCGACCCCTGCAGCAACTGGAGAGACCCCAAAAGTACCTCACCAAGAGGATCATGGGCTACAAACAGATTTTCTATGAAGCTTGACTAAAGAAACTCCAGCTCTACTCAGTTGCTTACCGCCTACTCAGAGGCGATCTATGCCTGACGTACAAAGCCATGTCAAACCCAGAATTAATGGACATGCTCCACCTCAAAATCCAAGTCCCTTAGAGCTACACTCCAGGGACCTAAACCTCAGCACAAAAATAAATAGGACATGCTGGAGGGACAGATTAATTTCCCAGAGGCTCCCCTCATTCTGGAATAGAATCCCAATTCATGTTAGATATAACCCCTCGCTGACCCTCTTCAAAATCTGGGCATGGATGGGAAATCGCAAATTCACCCCTGGGATCTCTTCTGTGTCCCTGCTAGACAGAGGCACAGTAAACTAATCTTAAAAGGGTACCTTCTGTGACCTACTTTACAAAGGCACAGTAGGCTAATCTAATAGGGAGGCGAAGCCAAATATATATATATATAAATGCCCTAGGGCAGACAGCCTAGTATCTACCTATGAACCCATATATATTTATATGATCTCACTTCAGAATCTCGAGCTACTGAAATAGCAAACTTCAGTAGCTCGAGACCGAAGTGTCGAAACTGCACTTGCGAGAAAGTGCAGAATACCGTGTGTGGAAATCCATGCGGAAATGTCGAATCCGCAGTGTGGATGTAGCTGAAAATTCAGGTAAGTGATGTTTTACTAGGGGTTTGGGTAGGGATTTTAGTGTGTGTGAGTGTGTTTGGAGTTTTGAGGTGTGGGCTGGGGTAGGTAAGATTGTGAGTGTGTAAGTGCTGCGAGTGGTGGTATTTGTACGTATGTGATATGTGTTTGTGCAAGGGGAGTGTAGAGTGTGTAGTGGTGGTTTTTGTGTGTTTGTGTTTTTAGTGTGACCTTGAAGTTAGTATATATAAATAGGGGGTGTGGGGGGCTTCCCCCACATGGGGGGGTGCAGGGTGGCTTGCCCCCCTGCTTTTATGTAAGGTTAGCGGTTTTGTTTATTATGCTGTGTTTGTGTGTGTTTTGTTGGTTTATAGTGTACAGAGGAAGGTGTATGTGTGCTTGTTTGTGTGTGGAGTGTGTATGTGGGTAATTGCAAATTTGAATTTCGTGCATTTGGGGTTTCAGGTTTTTCAATTTTTGACTTTACAGTCCCGGGATACTGAATTTTGATATTTCAGTATTTCTGCATTGTAAAGTGAAACCATTTATTTATATATATATATATATATATATATATATATATATATATATATATATATATATATATATATATATATATATACACACACACACACACACACACACACACACACACAGGTGTATGTATATATATATATATATATATATATATATATATATATATATATATATATATGTATATATATATACATATATATATGTGTAGCAAAATAGTGCACTAATAGTCAAATTCAGTACACAGAGAAAACTTAGACAAATAACACCAAATTCCAGCACTTGAAGACATTAATAAACTCACTGACTGTGTAAAAGAACCAAATACATTTATTAAGTCATAACCAAACTGGTTTTACTGCAAAATACATAGCTTCCTCCGTAGATTTTAACATCTAGTGAGCAAAGAGGCATCACACTATTATATTGATTCATTTTGCATGTAGGTGAGTGACATCTATTTAAAGCTATAGTGAAGGCAAAATGTCTGTCTACATAATTATATATACACACATGAGGCATTACATTAAAGCAGTTGTGAAAACAAAATGCTTATTAATCTAAATTTGCCACAGACATGGATATTACAGCTAAAAAATGAATGCACTTCTCATCCCTATGTATCAAATATGAATCATGTAAACAAAAAGTTCAATAACAGACGCACACTTTCTCTGTGAAAAATAACATCTGATAAGCAAAAAGCCTGCACAGTTGTTTTAGTTTGTTTAAGAATGCATACAAAAGGCGTTACATTAAATCATGGAAAAGCAAAATGCATACTCACTAAACATACAACCTTCTCAGAGAAAAATAACATCTGATAAACAAAAAAGCCTACAGACTGTTTTGTAGTTTGATTATGCATGTATCCAAAAGACATCACATCATGACTGCAAGAAATCAAAATGAAATATAGTGTTGAACAAATACATCAAAAATCACAAAATATAACTAAAACAAATAATAAATATGTAAGCAACCACCAATGAATTGATATTGATTAGCAGGAACCACAAAAAAATGGACCAGTTTCCACTATATACTTTATTAAAAAACAAAACAATAATGTGAAATTCCTCTAGCACCTCGGTCATTCGGCCTTTACAGAGTATAACTTCTCAATCCAACAAGTGCTTTATATAAAGTACAATATAAAAGTATAACGTATTATTTCACTGTCTTAATCCACAGATATTCTCGCCTTATAGAAAATAAAATGTGCTATACTGTAATGTTATTACTTTAGCTATTGTTTCTTTCCCACTCTGTCTCTCTCTCTCTCTCTCTATATATATATATATATATATATATATATATATATATATATATATATATATATATATATATAAATTATTATTATTATTATTACTTTTACTCATCATAAGTTTAATCAAAGCTTCTCTGCTTCATCTTCCCTGTTCTTATGTATGTTTGCTGCTGATACGTCAATGGAAAAAATAATTTCCAGCTTAATTTTTCCCGTCATTCTGGATAACTATTACACATTTGTCATGTAGATAACACCTAGTTCCAGTATTTCCATCTCTTCCACCTAAAGTAACTTAATTATCAATATGTCCTTCCTTTACCACATTATTATAAGATCATTTTTCTTCTTTTAATGCTCACTTTCAGTTTTTACACCTGCATATTCAAGTATACACACTTCAGTTTAGAGTGAAATTGCCATGTTAAAATATGCAAACTCTTTAATCTGCCTTTTACATAGATAATCTCTTGTATTTTTCATAGATACAACTTTACTTAAAGATATAAAACTGCCGCATGTTTTGTTACATTTTCTGTATATATGAAGTTGTTTTACTGTCTACTTCAGAGTGTATGTTTTTGTAAATAATTAACTATGCAGGGACAGTGAAATCATTCTCTGCTTTGCTCTGAGCAGTATATGCTCCCATTGTTCTGTATTCATCATTAGTTTGTAATTCTGCCATAAAATCTCTACCCTTCTCTCTGTACTGGCAATCCTGTTTAACCTTATTAAAATCTCTGTGTGTTGGCTGTTCTTTCACAAGCCCCCTTAGTCTTTATTTAGTTTATTTGTTTATTTTATTTGACATTTGTTTACCAGGGTAGTCTGACTGGGTCTACAGAACCGGTTTTCAGCAGAGGCCCGGGGAGAAAAGCTCCACATACAGTACAATACAAATACAGTATAATCCAATAGAATAAAAATTACATTAGAAATATTATACAAAAAATAAGTTGAAAGAACAAACTGCTACCAGATGTAATATATTACTACACATATTAACAGTTCTATACAGTTAAAACATTACAGACGATAATAGTCACTGTCATTGTACATGATGTAGAAATAGCAACCAGAACATTAGTGATGCAGACATAAAGCAAGAGAGAGTTAAGAAGAATATAAGTAATAAAGCCACAGCAGCAACTTATGGATATGGTATAGAAGCAGAGAAGCAGTTAGAAGAGCCTTAGGATCTTGCAGTCTGTGAGGGGTTGAAATGTGAAAGAAGAGGAAGACTTGAGCATTAGGCAGGCTTTATGCAGGAGCAGAGCCATGTATTTTTGAGATGATTTATTAAAGAGGCTTTGAAATGGGTTAGGCCAGGAATAAACCTGGTAGCTAGACGTAGTGAATTCCAAAGTATACAGAGTATGAATACAGAGAGTGACTAGATTTTCTTGTGGATTTTGAGATAGCTAAGAGATTTCTGTCTTCTGATCGTATGGATTGATTTGGTGTGTAATGTGCGACTAGATTGACTACTGCAGGGCAGGCAGTAGGCTTAAAAATAAGGTTGTGCAAGCTGGATAGCTGAATAAAGGCAAGTTGGTTGGGTAGTTCAAGCCAGTTTAATTATAGAAGTGGTTTACAGTGGTGTGTGTGATATTTAGAGTTTGTGGCAAACTTTGCAACTTTGTTGTAGCACTGTTCCCAACTTGTCTAGGGTAGTATTTTGTAAGTTAGTTAAGATAGGGGCACCATACAGAAGAGAGAGAAGTAAAAATGTTTTTGCAAGGGTAGTTTTGGTTGCTGCAGTAAAATAAAGTTTGTTTCTATATAAGAGTCCCAGTTTTTGATGAGTTTTCTTTATATTCTGCTGTAGATGGGGGTCAAATGAAAGTTTATTGTCAATGATAACACCTAAAAATTTGGTTTCCTGCACTATTTCTATGGCAGTGTTGGCAGATGCAAGGATGTTGAAATGATCAGTGACAAAGGAGGTGTTTTGGGGATGGGCTAGTTTGTCAGGTTTATTTTGATCAATCTGGGCATGCAGTGGGGCTATTTTATTACATATACTTCTAAGGTTAAGCGTAAGTATGTTTAAGTCATTGGGGTTACTCTTGTGGTTAGGATTAGAGGGTGGGCCAGGGTTAGGATGTATGTCTCCACATACGAGTAGATAGGTAATGAGGAATGCATACCATGGGAAGTGTTTTTATTCCTAGGTGAGAGTACTGGTGTGAAGTGTGGTTTCATAGGAGGTGAGGAGGTCATTTTGTGGCTTGAATAGAATGGGAGGGTATAGGAGAAAAGTTGGGAGGAGATATTTGAGAAGCTGTGTTGTTTATTAGGGAGAGGGTTACAGGAGGTTGTTGATGTGTATTGGTGTGTGGGGTGTGCAAATATATAGCTGTAGTGAGGTTGAGAATTAAGAGTAAAGAGGCCAGGCAACTTAGGCGGAGCATGTCAATTGTGATAGTGGGTTTAAAAATAGTAAAAGTGGAATTTATGTATTTGAATATAGTACAGGTGTAAATAAAGATTGTTATCATGTGATATGTGTGCAGCTGAAGGTAAGGTTGGAATGTTTTGACTTCAGAGTGGGCTTTGATAATGTGGTTAGGTGTTTTACCTTGCAGTTTGTGATAAGGATGGGTGGGGTTGATGTGATTGGTCAGTGGTAAAATGATGGTGCAATGCTAGTTTGTGTGTATAGTAAAAGAGAAGGTGGTAAGCCTGGAGTTAATTTTAAATAGTTTGAGGTGGGTGGTGATTGTATTTTGATGGTAGAGTAGAGTAAGATGTAAAAAGGTATAGTAGTGGGCATGTGAGTTCAAGGGGTTGGATGTAAGGGAGAGCAGATAAGTTTGGCTAAACAAAAGAAAGTAAGGTGTGCATGAAATGTGGGTGTGGACAAGGTTGAGTTGTATGTAACTGGATCATAGGAATGATGGGGAATGGTTTGCTTGGGATAAGAGTAGAGATGCTAGAGGAGGGTGGGATATGGGGGAAGGGCAGGGGAGCAGAGTGAGGGGAGTGAACAGAGTGGGAAGACCCCCCCCAGATGGTTTACCACCATAAACAATCAGTGAGGTAGGATGTTCATGGATACAAAAGACAAGTTGTCTGAACTCTAAATACTTGTCTCGAGTCACAGCATCTAATTTTATATTTATGGTCTTTTTTCAATGTCTTTCCAGGGATATGTTACACTGAAATATGTTACATGTTACAGTGAAATATGCTGAAGTGTTAATGTAGCTTCACCTTCAGCAGTAAAAAGGCCTATGAGTGTGGGTGAATGAGTGGGGTTGGGGATATCCTTCCACCAGATTCAACACTACAAAACAATGCACACTAAACTTAACAAATTAAGTTTTTTGCATATTGCCTTACATAGATTTAACTTTATCTGTTGCTTGTGTACTTCTTGCCAACTGCAGGTGAAATTCATCTGTGCAAGTTCTTTAGGTAGTGTGATATGATAAGTCTGACTACTGCTGCTGCTGCAGAAGGAATATGTGCTTGTTTCACTTTTTGTAGAGTGAAAGCAGCTGGATGAAGATACACACTTGGGACATGGGGTAGTGAAGTGACTCCATTAATTATTGCTAAAAAAGAGTGTTTGAACATGTGGGAGATTAGAAATGGAAGGTATAATAACCTAGTAGCAATACCTTTTATGGAAAAAGATCACAATGTGAAAACAAATTTATGGTTCTTACGCAACATCCACCTGGTTTAAGAAAAGATGTTAAACAATGGTTGCAAAATAAAGAGATGCGTTTGATTTTAAAATATCGAACTTATAGAAGTAATGAACTTAATAATGATATTAATTGTCAAGTGTTTCTTTGAGTAATGATGTTTTATAACTGTAAATGGTGATTGTTATGTAAATGAATAATTCATTTGCTTATAAGAATGGTGAGTTTTTATCATTTATATGACTCATTGGAAGGTTAGTAAGCTAAGACACTAGAGATGTTTAATGAAACTAAATTTTATACAGACAAAAGTGTATTTTTTGTTAATATATTGTATGCGGCTCATGGCATAATATATTTCATTTTTGGCCACATTTTTGGATTATTCTGATGCTTTTCCTTGCTTGAATTATGAGGAAATGAAGAGGCGAATGAAGTAAATGTAGTACCTCAGCATACCGTTGATAAATGAATTGCAGAAAGGTTTTTGAAAAAAATGTTGACCTTTTTGATGGTTTGCAATATCAGTATACCCTGATTCCAACTAACATTAGACAGCAAGTGAAATAATATACCAAACTCTTAATACAAGAGCTGAAGTTGCATTATAACTTCTTGACTTTGAAAAACTGTTTGGCAATTGTAATTTTTTCCAAGAGGATTAAAAGTTGGCAAATTGCCATTTAATAAATTCTCAGATAATGAATCATCATATCAAGAGATGTGGGCTGAAGCAGATTTGCTGTGTACATTGGCTAGGATTAAAATATTGTTTGATCATGATGAACAAAAACAAAAGAAAGCAACAAGGGGATACAAATCTTATATGATGAGTTACAGGTTTTAAAAAGAAAAAATACACAGGGACATTAAAAAATGCAAAAATGCGATAATTTTTCATTGGCAATATCCTACTGAGCATCAAGGAGATAGCAACAGCATACAGAATCTAGAACCAGAAGCACTGTGAAATGTAAAGACTCATCTGTGTCTTTAATAGCTTCAGTGCCTTGGATGGTACATTTTGTAGATAATGACCCAATGAGTACAGTAGCTTCATGACCAAACAGAACTTATGCTAGAGTCATGGCTGCTACTTCAATCCCTGCTAGAATACATGAAGGAAATGAGCTCCCACAGCTGAGCTATGTATCATGGAATTACATTAGTAACCCACAGAGAGGCAGAGGGAATGGAAGAGGAGCAGGTCAGAAGTTTAACTAAATAGTTTTTGACTATGAAAAGGATAAGGAAATTTTTATCTCCAAGCTCCTTTCTTTCTTGAAGGGACTTAAACAGTCTATTGAATTCAATGATATAGAAATTCTTAATTTATGTTGTCTGTCTTTGGATGATATCATGAAATCAGTGTTATTAAATAGCTTGAAGACTGTCCCAATGGTAATCTGAAGTGCCATGAGTCTGAAACAGATTTTTTCAAGTTTATTAGGAAACTATATCTAAAACTGTATTTTGAAAATTGGCAAATATAACAAAAAAATGCCTTTAAAAAGATTTTTGAAAAAAAGTTTTCCATTTAAAATTGGAAAAAAAACTTTTTTAGGCAGCATCTAACCCTGTGGGTTCTGTCCTTAAGCAGTTGCAGCCATTTGGCATATGTTTACATTTAAGTGGTAAGTTTTTCTAAATCATGGGGTATTGTGTCAAATTTGAAGGTCAAGGTAGGCTGTATGGACTGCCTTTCCCTCATCAATGGCCTTGGTGACTGTTTAAGAAGTCGACAATTTCAAAAGGCATGATCTTCCCTTGAAGCCAAACTGGGTCGGGTCCAATGTCTGCAAGTCCCCTATATCTTTGTTTATGAGCTCCATTATGATCCTCTCCATAGCTTTGCAGACTAGACTTGTTAAGCTTATGGGGGGGTAATTACCAGGGTCCATAGAGGCACCGCCTTTGTGGAGTGGGACCACAGTTGCCGTACGCCACTCCTTGGGCATGTATCCTGTGGTAAGGCTGAGATTAAACAGCTGCCTTATGTGCAGGTTTAATTCCTCATTTAGCTGTAGCACACAGCCAGGGACACCATCCGGTCCCATTGATGCTATGTTTTAGCTTTAGAGAGACAGCTTTCACCTGCGATTTGAGATGTGTGGGAGGCT
Source organism: Protopterus annectens (assembly GCF_019279795.1). Classification (NCBI taxonomy): domain Eukaryota; kingdom Metazoa; phylum Chordata; order Ceratodontiformes; family Protopteridae; genus Protopterus; species Protopterus annectens. The sequence goes on from NC_056731.1 coordinate 1,535,920,639, forward strand.
GCACTGCTGGGATAGTTATCTCTCCTTTAGGGGGGGAGAGGGGGTGAAGTTTAGACTGAACCTGTCTGCCAGTATGTTGGCAATGTCTGTGGGTTCAGTGATTTTTCTATCATTTTGAACTAATTCTGAGCATATCTGGGAGTTTCCACCCAGGTTCCTAACATAGCTGAAAAAGGCCTTATGATTGTCCTTTGAATCCATGGCAATTTTTCTCTCAAAATTGGCCTTAGTTGATTTTATGAGTGCTCGTATTTTTTTACTAATAATGATCAGGGGTGACTTCCTTTTTATGGATTTTGTTCTATCATGTAATAGCTTTCTCCTCTTATTGTAAAGTATGTAACTGGATCATAGGAATGATGGGGAATGGTTTGCTTGGGATAAGAGTAGAGATGCTAGAGGAGGGTGGGATATGGAGGAAGGGCAGGGGAGCAGAGTGAGGGGAGTGAACAGAGTGGAAAGAACCCCCCCCCAGATGGTTTACCACCATAAACAATCAGTGAGGTAGGATGTTCATGGATACAAAAGACAAGTTGTCTGAACTCTAAATACTTGTCTCGAGTCACAGCATCTAATTTTATATTTATGGTCTTTTCAATGTCTTTCCAGGGATATGTTACACTGAAATATGTTACATGTTACAGTGAAATATGCTGAAGTGTTAATGTAGCTTCACCTTCAGCAGTAAAAAGGCCTATGAGTGTGGGTGAATGAGTGGGGTTGGGGATATCCTTCCAGCAGATTCAACACTACAAAACAATGCACACTAGACTTAACAAATTAAGTTATTTGCATATTGCCTTACATAGATTTAACTTTATCTATTGCTTGTGTACTTCTTGTCAACTGCAGGTGAAGTTCAGCTGTGCAAGTTCTTTAGGTAGTGTGATATGATAAGTCTGACTACTGCTGCTGCTTCAGAAGGAATATGTGCTTGTTTCACTTTTTGTAGATTGAAAGCAGCTGGATGAAGATACACACTTGGGACATGGGGTAGTGAAGTGACTCCATTAATCATTGCTAAAAAAGAGTGTTTGAACATGTGGGAGATTAGAAATGGAAGGTATAATAACCTAGTAGCAATACCTTTTATGGAAAAAGATCACAATGTGAAAACAAATTTATAGTTCTTACGCAACATCCACGTGGTTTAAGAAAAGATGTTAAACAATGGTTGCAAAATAAAGAGATGCGTTTAATTTTAAAATATTGAACTTATAGAAGTAATGAACTTGATATTAATTGGCAAGTGTTTCTTTGAGTAATGATGTTTTATAACTTTAAATGCTGATTGTTATGTAAATGAATAATTAATTTGCTTATAAGAATGGTGAGTTTTTATCATTTATATGACTCCTTGGAAGGTTAGTAAGCTGAGACACTAGAGACATTTAATGAAAGCTAAATTTTATACAGACAAAAGTGTATTTTTTGTTAATATATTGTATGCGGCTCATTGCATAATATATCTAATTTTTGGGTCACATTTTTGGATTATTCTGATGCTTTTTGCTTGAATGAAAATGAAGGTGAAGTAAATGTAGTACCAGCATACTGATAATGAATTGAAGAAAGGTTTTGAAAAACATATAGAACCTTTTAATGCAGGACTAAAATACTGTTTGATCATGATGAACAAAAACAAAAGAAAGCAACAAGGGGGATACAAATCTTATATGGCGAGTTACAGGTTTTAAAAAGAAAAAATACACAGGGACATTAAAAAATGCAAAAATGTAAGAATTTTTCATTGGCAATATCCCACTGAGCATCAAGGAGATAGCAACATCCTACAGAATCTAGAACCAGAAGCACTGTGAAATGTAAAGATTCATCTGTGTCTTTAATAGCTTCAGTGCCTTGGATGGTACATTTTGTAGATAATGACCCAATGAGTACAGTAGCTTCATGACCAAACAGAACTTATGCTAGAGTCATGGCTGCTACTTCAACTCCTGCTAGGGTACAGGAAGGAAATGAGCTCCCACAGCTGAGCTATGTATCATGGAATTACATTAGTAACCCACAGAGATGCAGAGGGAATGGAAGAGGAGCAGGTCAGAAGTTTAACTAAATAGTTTTTGACTATGAAAAAGATAAGGAAATTTTTATCTCTGAGCTCCTTTAAGGGACTTAAACAGTCTATTGAATTCAATGATATAGACAATATTATATGTTGTCTGTCTTTGGATGATATTATGAAATCAGTGTTATTAAATAGCTTGAAGACTGTCCCAATGGTAATCTGAAGTGGGATGAGTCTGAGGCAGATTTTTTTCAAGTTTATTATGAAACTATATCTAAAACTGTATTTTGAAAATTGGCAAATATACAGTGATATAGATATGAATGTATATGAAGATCAGTATATAAGTGATAATGAATTACAAGACTTATCACATAATAAAAATGTGTGCAAGCAGATGAGAACTTACTTGATAATAATTATAATATGGAATATTTCAACCACATTTTAAGAGTAGGTTTATTCCATCTTTTAATACCCCAGCTTTGTAAGTTTTTTATAAATTGGTCCTAAAGATATGTCAAATGAATACAATCAATGTATCAAATGCAATATAAATGTAATTTGAGTAAGGAAGAATGTCTTAAGTTAAAAAGATTACCAATAGATAGGAAAGTTATTATAAAATTAGCTGATAAGGGGTCTGATATTGTTATTATGAACCACTGATTATATTAAAATGTGTATGGGCATTTTATAAATGGGGACAACTTGTTACTTTATTAGGTGATCCTGTACTGTCCTTTCATCAAGCATATGCTTTGTTGAATAAGGTAGAAATAACTGAGATTTTTGTACCGGTTTTTATGTATTGCCAAAATAAAAATAAATAATAAAAATAAACAGCAGCCCACAGAAAGGCCAGTAGTTTCAGGTATAGGTAGAATGCTTGAACATTGGGGACACACTTTAAATATTTTTTTATCCACATTGAAACAGTTAGACATATTTGTTTTGGATATCTGTGATTTATTATAGAAAACAAAATGTGATGTGGGAGCAAGATTATTTTAGAGTTAGTTACAATGTGAAAATGTATATGGTAGTATCAAATATGCATGTGGTTTAGAAACAGTACGTGCATATTTGGGTGATTCCCCACATATTTTTTATATAGCTAGATTATTATAATTTGTTTTAACACAAAACTACTTTAGATTTAATGAACACTTTTGCTTACAGGCACAAGGAACAGTGATGGGTACCTATTTTGCACCTGCATATGCAGATTTAGTAATGGAAAAGTTTGTAATGGAATATATATACTCATTTAAGAAAGAACATTTTAGAATAATTGCCTATTACAAGTTTATTGATGACTTTTATTTATTATTAAGAAAATAAAGAAAATAGTTTGGAATTTATTGATCAGATACAGAAAAATAAATAAAAATTAAAGTTTACATTTGTTATTTATAACTACAACATGATATTTTTATTTAATTTTGTTTGCTAACTCACAGAATATAATTTGTTCAACTATAGGAAGGAATATAACGGCTTCTTCAAACTTTCTAAATGCCACAAGTGATCATTCTAAATATTTGATAGATTCATTACCATTGAAGAACAAAATGATTGTGCATAAATTTGCGTGAATTGTTCAGAAAGTGCAATATATTTTGAAAAAAAACAAAAAAAACAAATATATATATATATAATGGGCTCTATACAGTACATCAGATGATAAATACAGTTAAGAAATTGTATGAAAATGAAGGTACTGATGAGTCTGTAAAGATATATAAGAAAAGTAGAAAATAAAATGCACACGTTATATATGATGAACGAAGTAAAAAACTTACACATAATTTGTGTTTTTACATTTTTTGACAGATATAATAATGACAGTATTTAAAAAAGTATTGATATGTGAGATGCCCCCACACTGGCCCAGTAATCAAGGAGACTCAATCCTCACTACTAGCACCAGTGAGGGGCATCCACATTGGGAGGATAACAAGTACACCCACAGTAAAGTGCAATTTCCCTTAAGAGCACACAGAAATCAGTCTGGGACTGGTTTCTCCCTTTCTCTCCAGATCCCCAAAAAGACTCCCCACTGGCACAGCTCTAGGATTCAGATCTCAGCCGAGTAATCAAGCCAAAATCTCCAATACCCTCTCTCCAACCAGTGTTTCGTGTCCCTGCCCAAGTAGCTGACACACACACACTTTAAGATATGAGTTATATACAAACACAAACACACTCCTGGGGAAGTCTTGCACAGGTTCACTAGCTATGCCCCCTTCTGCCCAGACTATACGGTAGTACTGACTGCCACCAACCACTATTATCGGCTACTATAAAGGCCCTTACCAAAGGGTGTCCGTTTCTACTGTGCAAAGTTATTATTATCCAATTGGTAAGTGTGATTGAGACTTGAAGGCTATTTAGGAGTGGCTTATACAGTATCACCAAATACATGCAAGTACTCTAAGAGCTTAAATATCTCTACACAAAACAGCCACAGTTAAAATATTTAAATATATTTCATAATAAATAAAAACACAAGGCAATACTTGTTAACTCAACAAAATGACATTAGAGAGTTCAGAAATTACAGAAAATACTTTAAAACAACATTGTAGGACAGTCTGACATAAATATAGAAAACAGCTAGGCTAATCTTGCTATTTCTATCTATCTCTAGGAGAAATACTAAGATCTAAGATCCTACTTACAGAGCAAGGCACAGTGCTGGTGAGTTGTCAGATTCAAAACAAAATACAAAATGCTATTCTTACTTTCTGAGATAGCCCTTAAATTGATAATTCACATTACTGCTGAGTCATTTCAGATTACATCATTCTTAACACTTCTGGTTAAGTTTCCTAGGGTCACAGAATGTAAAATGTAGCATTTCTTTGTAATCTGCACCTGCCAGGAAGCCACAGCAATAAAAGACACTTTACATGTAAAACCTGGTAATTATGTCTGTCGTAGGACAATAGATAGAATTTCCTAGCCCAGACATCCTGTCTCCTAGCTTGAGATCATACAAGTCGTAAATTCTTTACTTATCAGCTTTTTTCCAACAGGGTGCACAGTGGTTACATTTTTTGAAACTTAGCACATAACACAATTTTCTTACATTTGTGAAACCAGCCTGTGGATCATATTAATATTTACAATGACATAGGATTATTTACAAAGTTTTATCTGGCTGGGCTGGCAACCCCCTCAGTTTTTTACAATATGTATTATTTCCTAATGACAATTTGTAACAATTATTTCCATGTCCACCTAAGTTTGTTTACAGAAGAGGAACTAATTTAGTGAATAGACTGGTACTGTATGTAGTAAGTTTACTCCTTATACAATAAAGTAATTACTTGGCGTGGATGAAAATGTAGAAATTGTGAGGCATGCAAATATCACTTGGAGGGGAATTTATGTGAAAATAATGGTCAGAAATTTTATGTCAAGCAGTTTGCAGCTTATACATCAGAAGGTGTTAGTTATGCTTTATTTTGTGAGTACAATAAGGTGTATATTGGGTAAACAAACATAGGATAAAGTGTTAGAACATGTTGGTGATATTAGAAGTGAAAGTTATAAGAACCTCATGGCAAGCCATTTTATGGAAAAATCCTGATGTGAAAACAACATCTTTCATGCAACAACCTTCTTGAATAGTTGTTAAACAATGGCAAACGTATATTTTTGTTACTATATTGTCTGTGGCTCTTGGTATGATAGAATACATTAATTATTGTTAGCCAGACAAATTTGCAGCTGCGTGTATGTGTGTGTGTGTGTGTGTGTGTGTGTGTGTGTGTGTGTGTGTGTGTGTGTATGCAATAACAGATGAAGGATATTTCACTGAAGTCAGCTTCATGTAACCTACTGCAATGAAGCCAATAAAATTTAACTTTTGGAAGAAGATTGTTTTGTAAATGAACTATACCCCAATATATTCTGTGGTGGGTAGAGTCTCTCGTATCCCTTATGCACGACACTACACCCTTGTACCCCTTTTAATTTATATAATAATTTCTGCAATTGTAGTATTTTATGGAAAAGGATGGTTCTCTCATTGTAGGTTTCTCAAAGTAATCTAGTGCACTCTAGGACATACTAGCATGCAACAATTCATGAGGAAATTGTGATATAGTAGCCTAATACATAAACTGCACTTTGTAAAACATAACTGCCTACCACAAAGAGAAAATATATTCATTACAAAAGAGTGGTTTCATTAAATCCACATATTTAATAGTGAGACTAAACTAGTTCTGCTGCACTGAAACACATAGTTACCAGTCATCATGACCATTTAAGACCCTGGTTCCCATGCTTTTTCTTTTTCCTGGATTCAGGGAACCTCTTTGTCTTTCCCTTTTCTTGTCTTGTCAGTGACTGAGCCAATATTCTGTCTCAGAAATTATATCTTCAGCATTATCATTAACCCACCTTTCACATTTTCTTCATGGAGAGAGGGTGTCACATCAATTGTCATCATCTATCTCAATTCTGTGCCAGTCTCTTACCTTCTTGAATAGTCATGCCTGACTGTTATAGGTCTTCTCTCATCCAATCTACCCACCTCTTTACTGACCATCCTTGTTTCCTCTTTTCTTCTCCCTGTCTCTCCCAAATCTTCTTCACCAAATTGCCTTCTGCTTTCCTGCTCATGTGCCTAAACATCTATAATCTGTTCTCTTTAACCTTCTCTGCAGCTGGAGCTACTTTGGTTTCTGCTCTGATGTCCTAATTTCTTTGTCTGTCCCACAGTGTGCATCATGCTATCCATCTCAGTAGTTCATCTCCATCATCTCAAGCTTCCTCATCTGCTCTGCCTTCACTGCCCAGGATTCTGTACCATACACTAGTGCTGGTTGCACCATTGTTGTGCATACCTCACTTGTCAGCTTCTTTGGCATTATTCTGTTGTACAGTATCTCTGACACTCTGTGCCATTTGGCTGTAGCCTGTCTGATTCAAGCTTTGACCTCATCTATCAGACTTCCCTTTTCCTCAACAGCCCTCCCAGATGCTTGAAGCAACTAATCTGTTCCAGTATTTTCCTTCATTCTCAATTTTCAGCTTCTTCTGATTTCCTCCATTTACTGGCATAACTTCTGTCTTGTCTGTACTTGGTTTCATTCCATGTCCCTTTAGTTTTGCATTCCATTCCCCTATCATTTTATTAAGTTCATGTTCAGAGTATGTTTGTAATGTCACATCATCACCTGCATACTGCAGCTTTGTTCATCTGTCCCCTCCAACCTGTTAACAATGTGCCCATATCAGTATGAATAGCAGAGGGCTCAGAGCTGAACCCTGATGCACACCCACTCCCAGTGGGAAACACTGTCCTGGCCCATGGCCTAAACATCAGAGGACTGCCTGTGTCAGCTTTCTTGGGACTTTGTCATTTGCTTTCTTGAAGTCTAGCGTTGCCCATTTGGACTCTTTCCTCATAAGTTCATCTCTAGCTTCTTTTCCAGTAGCTGTGTCATTGCAAACATCAGTTTAGTTGTGCTACATCCTGATCTGAATCCAAACTGACCACCTCCCATCTTACTTTCTACTACTCTATGTAATTGTTTATGAATTACCCTCATCAGCACTTTCATGCAATGTAACCGGAGTTCGATACCTCTGTACTGCCCACAGTTGCAAATGTCCTCTTCATTCTTATGTATTAACACTAGAATGCTTATTCTCCAGTCAGCTGGGATACACTTTTTTCTCTGTACTGTCTCAGAAATTATAGCTTTTCCTATTTATTTTTCTTGAGCCAGACATTCTTTTCTGTTATTTTCTACACACCATTTTAAAATTTAGCTATTTGATAACATTCATTTTCTTTGGTCTTTCTTCAAGACCTCTGTTTAATTTCTTTCATTTCAGTCTCTGGTTTGTTATGGATATAGGAGTGGTGGTAATTTTTCCACTGTTATCATCATCTTCAAATAGTCTTTCATTGTAGGATTCTTAATCTTATTCATGAATCTTATGCTCAATGTTACAAGCAGCTAA
>NC_056731.1:1535933652-1535966307 GCF_019279795.1 Protopterus annectens
TACAACTCTGCTTGGAGTGTAGTGGAAGTTGGTTTCAGAGGTGAGGAATAGATTGGGATATGAATCTATCATGCTAATATATCTTATTTATCTGATGAAGAATGTTTAGTTCCTTTAACTGAGTATTTGATGTACCATTAGTTCTGGGAAGGAATATGAGATAAAATAGGGTTGGATATTTCATGGTATAAAAGGCTAGACACAGATCTCCACAGAGGAGTCTGTGAGAGACAGAGTACAGGGAAAGGGCTGCAAGTCTCTTCTGATAACTAATATTTTTGAGGCCACTGATCTTTTTAGTTACAAATCTCTGAGGTCTCATAAGTTGTGTGATATGTTTAGATAACTACATGCCAAAAGGTTAAGTTATATTCAATATAGGTAAAGGGGAATTAAGACTACTTTGGATCTAGTGGAGATGCCTTTGGAAATTAGATGGACTAGACAAATGACTTTCTGAACCGGAGAATGGTCAAATGATAAGGAATTATCAACAAGAGTACCCAGTTCCCTTACAACAATGTCTGTAAGTATTTTGTTTACCAAAATGAACATATGCTACATTTTTTTACATTCATTTTGAGGCCATTGAACTTACACCATTTGTTAACATGATCAAAGCCATGCTGGAACAATTGTGAGTCAGTTGAAGACTGAATAACAACACCCATTTTACAGTCATCTGCAAACTTAGTTAACCAGAAGTGCTGGCCTGAAGGTATGAGAAATATATGCCAAATAGAAGAGGGTCCAAAACTAAGCCCTGTGGTACACCAGTGGTAACTGTTTTACTTTTAGAAGTGGCACCTGCTGCTCTAACCCAATGGGTTCTCTTCAACAAGCAGTTAGCTATCCATCACACACTGTAAGGATTTATATTCAGATTTACAAGTTTGTCAATAATGCTAGCATGGGGGAAGAGTATCAAATGCCTTGGCCAGGTCTAGGTATGTAGTATGCACTGCATAATCACTATACCCTGCTTCAGTTACTTTTTCAAAAAAATACTGAGGTTAAAGATGCAGGACCTTCCTTTGATAAAGCCAAATTGATGAGGACCCAGGGTTGAGAGATTTTAAATGTCCAGATTAATGAAGTCTGAGATAATGGGCTCCATAGCTTTACAGATGAGGCTAGTGAGACTAATGGGACCATAGTTACCAGTGTCTGTGATTGGGTCAGCCTTGTGTAATGGTATTACAATAGCTGGTTTCCAGGCTTCAGGAATGTAATCAGTGGAGAGGCTTAAGACCATATTGGGTACTTATAATCATGCAACCTGTTATGTTGTGAGGTCCCATTGATAAAGTGTTCTTAGTTTTTGGAAGGGCTGAGAGAACTTGTACCATAGTAATGGAACATGAACAGAAAATTCTGCTCTACTAATCAGAACTGATAAACTCTGACATCATCCAACTGTCATGTTGATTTATTTTTTTCAGTGGTTTTATTTAAGACTTGGAGCAAGTTGCAACTCTCCTTAAAGAAAATAAAAACCAGTCTTTTAGCTTTGTGGTACAGAAGGTAAAGCCCTGATTTTCCCCAGATGTGTTTGACTAGTGGTACAGGCATCGGAGGAATCAGACGTAGGATTATGGATCTGAGTAGTTGATGCCATTATACTTGTCCTTGGGGGAGTGTGGCTCACTTTGCTGCATTACCAACACATGCAGGAGTGCCAGTATATCACCTGCAGTAAAAGGCCTAGCTTAATTACATTGCAAAGTAGTGGACTGCTCAGTCAGGAGACTTGGCATATGTAGTAGTACACATGCACCTCCTGGAGCAGCCTACTAGGAAGAATGCAAGTGGCCAAAAGGAGGTTAAGGGCAGTCTACAAGGGTCTGCAAACTGGCCTTCTCTGCAGCACCCAACTCACACCTGTGTGAGGAAATGAATAGGCTGATAAGATTCATTGTTCAGGAAAAAATGGTCTGGAGGCCTTTCAGACTGGTAAAGCCTTGTTCTCACCTCCCACAGAAATAAATTGACTAATTAGGAGTGGGAAGGGGAAGTCTCCAGACATAATAAAAAAAAAAACATCTTGCAATATAGCTATTAAATAACACTTATTACTCTTTTTAAGCTTTTACTTTTTAATACTCATCCTTCAAGTAGCTTTAATTTACATATTCTACTTTTGTTGATGTTTATATATCATCATCAATGGTGATTGTAATAAAAAGCTTTTGTTTATACAAAATGTGACTAATTTTGTACTTAATTTAAACATTCCTTTGTCATTCTTTTTCATTCTTTGTATGAGTTACCCTGTGCTCTCCATGTATTGTATTTTGTTTTATTTTGTCTGTTCAGCTTTTCTTCTGGGGACGTCTGCAATGAAAATTAATTTCTTTTATGCCCAGTCAGAATCTACTGGTCAACAAACTAAACTAAAAATAAATAATGGCATGATAAAGAAGAAAATTTCAGACTTTTGTTTGACTTTTTAGTTTATACTTCAACCACCTCACCAATGACAAATGCATTAGTTTCCAGATGATAAAAACAAAAAAAAAAAAAAAATGTATTAAACTTTAATCCTATCTGATAGAAGACGGAAAGCTCAATGAAAAAAAGCATGTGGTTTGCAGTGTCTTAACTTCTGCATGCCTTTCAACTTCCATTAGACTTAGAAGGAACATATATCATCTGTACCAGCAGAGGGAGCTCCAGCCTTATTAGAAAGCAGTGTGCTGTAATTACCTTGTAATTACCTAAAGAAAAGTCCGTTCACAAAGTAGATTCAAACACTACTTCACTAAACTGCACAGTAAAAGAAATCAGTTTACTCTACGTTATTTCATCTAAGAAAATGAAAGGAAGATATATACTAATCTCCCTTAACATAGACTGGGAGCATTACTCTAGCTCCAACACCCTAGCCCAAAGGTTCCTAGAATTTATAAACTCAAATGCTATGGAACAACTTGTTACCACTCCCACAAGAGGGGAAAACATACTGGACCTGATCATCACCAACATGGGGACTCTATGCTCCACACCAGAAGTGTATCCCTCACTGGTAAGATCAGACCATAAACTAATCTCACTGGATATTCACATCCCAACCCCACCCCCTGCCCAGAAAACCACAGTGAAAAACTTCTCTAAAGCAAATTTCACACTCCTCAAAACCGAGGTGGAATCCTTCAAAGCCCCCGGGCCTGTGGAAAATACGCCCAGACCGCAGAATCCTTTATAAACGCATTCTATGAACACCTTCAGGAATGCATGGATCATGCAATCCCAAATAAAACCAAGACCCAATCCTCCAAAGGCAGGCGTCCTGTCTGGTGGACCCCAGCCATAAACAAACTATACAATAGAAGGAGGAAGCTACTAAATGATAGAGCAAAATCCCAAAAAGGGAAGGCATCACTGATCAGTATTAGCAAAAACTACGGGCACTCATAAAATTGTCTAAGGCCAGCTTCGAGAGAAAAATTGCACAGGACACTAAGGATAATCACAAGGCTTTCTTTAGTTATGTTAGAAACCTGGGTGGTAATTCCCAGATATGCTCAGAATTAGTCCAAAATGACAAAAATACACTGAACCCACAGACATTGCCAACATCCTAGCTGACAGGTTCAGCAGAAACTTCTCCCCTCCCCACCAAAGGGCAAATATCTATCCCAGCAGAGTGCTTCCCCTGACATCTCAGATGCTCAGGTAAGAGCCGCCTCTCCAAAGCAAAAACACAGCATCAATGGGACCAGATGGTGTCCCGGCTGCATCCTACATGAACTCCAAGAAGAGCTAAACCCAAACATAAAACTACTGTTCAATCTCAGCCTTACTACAGGATATGTGCCCAAAGAGTGGCGTGCAGCAACAGTGGTCCCACTCCATAAAGGTGGTGCCTCAACGGATCCTGGAAACTATCACCCCATAAGCCTGACTAGCTTGGTCTGCAAAGCTATGGAAAGGATCATCATGGACCTCATAAATAAAGATATTGGGGACCTACAGACACTGGATCCTACCCAGTTCGGCTTTGTTAAGGGCAGATCCTGCCTCTTACACCTGGTTGATTTCTTTGAAACAGTCACCAAGGCCATTGACAGGGAAGGTGGTCCACACAGCCTACCTGGACCTCGCAAAAGCCTTCGATATAATACCCCACTTGGGCATTATAGATAAGCTCACCAGCTTAAATATAAACCCCTATGTCACTAGATGGATTGCAAACTGGCTCAAGGACAGAACCCACATGGTTAGAATTGCTGGAGCCATGTCAGACTCCAAACCAGTTACAAGTGGTGTCCCACAAGGCTCAGTCCTGGGACCTCTCTTGTTCGGTATATATTTCTCGGAGGTACAGGCCAACACAGAAGGACTGTGGCTGACCAAGTTCGCAGATGACTGCAAACTGGGTGCCATAATCAACTCTCCAGCCGACACAAGCATCCTCCAAAAGGGCCTCATAGAAACAGACAACTGGTGCCAGAGCCATGGCCTCAAGCTAAACGCCAAAAGTGTATAGTCATCCCCTTTGGCAAAAACAAAGTGCCCACAAATTACCACATAGGTGGTAATCCATTAAGTACAGAAGAAGTAATTAGGGACCTGGGGACCCAAGTTGATAGTAATCTCTCATTTGACAACCACGTGGCCAAAGTGGTTAGAAAAACATTTTATATAGCCCACCTAATCATGAAAGGATTCACATGTAGATCAGGGGAGGTTATCGTGCCTCTTTACTCATCCCTCATCAGGCCCATAATGGAGTACAATGTCCCTTTTGGGATGTACCTTACCAGACACCTGCAGAAACTGTAAAGACCCCAAAAGTATCTCACCAAGAGGATCAAAGGGCTCAAACAGATGCCTTATGCTGCCTGGTTAAAGAAACTCCAGCTCTACTCAGTGGCATACCACCTGTTCAGAGGCGATCTGTGCCTGACATATAAAGCCATGTCCAACCCGGAATTAATGGACATGCTGCACCTCAGAAAATCCAAATCCCATCGAGCTACATGCTCGAGAGACTTGAACCTCAGCACTGAAATAAATAGGACATGCTGGAGGGACAGATTCATAACCCAGAGGCTCCCTTCACTCTGGAATAAAATCCCATTCCAGGTTAGGCAGAGTCCCTCATTGACTCTCTTCAGGAGGAATCTTGATGAGTGGATGGGAGATCATAGGTTTACCCCGGGTATCACTTCTGTGTCACTGTTAGACAGAGGCACAGTATACTAACCTTGAAAAAGGGCATAGCAAAATAAATTTAAAATGGGTGGCGAAAGCCAAACACATTCTGGTTAGGCTTATAAATGCCCTAGGGCAGATAGCCTAGTATGAACCTATGAAACTATGAACCTATGAACAGTACTGTCTGATGTAAGCACAAGACAATACAATTCTATGGAAATAAAAATATGAATATTTAACAGTGGGGAATGCTGGTCTGTATTAAAAGGTAAGTGAAATAATAATATTTAGTAAACAAGCAGTGGAAATGTTGATGGGTGTTTAAGATGCTTCTCTTCAAAACATGAGATATGTTAGCCTTCACAGTGATCATTGGTGTGCTGTGAAGAAATTACTGTACTGCAAAAGTTTAGTAAAAGTATTGAAATGCATCCAAGGCTATGAAACCACATAAACCAAATCAAATACAGACTAATACTTTTTCACTCTGGAGTTTTTACTTATCTGCTTCATTAATAAAAACAATTTTTTTTGCAAACAGCATTAAAGGTGAGTGTGCAGAAGAAGCACAAAACATTCTTTTGGGTGGAAAAAGAAATGCAGTTTTAACTTGGATATGAAAAAGAAATGATACCACATTCAAAAAATGCTATAAATAAATTGTCATACTGGAAATTCATTGCTTGAGACTTGATATAATGTGATTTCCAAAGCTGGAAAAATGTAAGTACAGTTTAAAACAACTATCAGAGAACTTTTAAAGTCATCCCCCAGGATGCAATAAAATCCATGTAGGCTCCATGTAGAGCCTACATGGAATACACCCATGTACACGGCCACAGTTCCCCCGCGGCAGTACGCCATGCATATTAATCATGACATGCTGCCGATGGAGATCACAGTAACACAGACATTGAATATGTGTAGGCAGTAGTGTAGTGTCATTGTGGATGTTATTTACAGCAGGAGAATCCCTGTAATGTACCCTGCTAGTGTAGAAATCTGTGTGTATTTTAGTATGTTTTATTTTATTTTTGTATTTTTTTTATTTTTAATGCCCATTTGTGTCATGCAATTTGGAGAACGGCAGTGCCGAGCTGAACCTACACATACATAGCTGACACCTGCAGACATCTAAAAATAGAAACCGGATATAAGTAATTATTTATTTTGCTTTCTAGCAATGCCCATTTTCTCAGCGCGGCATGGAGTACAGCAATGCCAAGCTGCACTTACACATACACAGGTACAAAAATTATAAATCCACTGGAACCAAGAAGCACAATAAATAGTTTATTGATAAAATGCAAGAAGCATCTATTTTAGATAAAATCAGAAACTTAAAATAATGCGAAGCACCACCTTCTTGTATATATATATATATATATATATATATATATATATATATATATATATGTTTATATAATGCATTTGTCTCAATCTTCCTTCTTATCTCTGACAAGTGATTACTAATATGCTCTTTAAACTTCCTATTTGTTTTTCCAACATAATAGGCATTACACAGCTGACGTATTAATAAATAGACTAAATTTCTCGTGTCACAGTCTCCATAAGCATTAACATAAAATGGCTTCTTTGTGATGGGATGCATGAAACTTCTACCAGCCAAAATATCTAAGCAGTGTATACATTTATTGCAACAAAAAGTTCCTTCCTTGTTTATATCAAAATGTTTATTATACCTTGGCTGTTCCCTATAGCATAAATTTTTGTTTTAAATTATTGTTCTTTCTGTAGCCAAAGTTAGGTTCTATTCCTATCCTTTCACCCAGTTCCATAGTTGTAGTTATAATAGACCAGTGTTTCCTTATAATTTGTTTAACCTTCTCTGTGTTCTGATATAAGTAAATATAAATAAAAGTAAATAAAAAATGCAATTTTTTAAAAAAACTGTTAAACTGATAGAGCTGCTTTCTGTTTTACCTTCTCCATTTTGTTTCCTGCTTTGCTGCGGTGGTGGTGCTGTGGTAGCATTGTCGCCTCACAGTAAGACATTGTCCTGTTCGATTCTCAGCTAGAGCGTCTTCTGTGTGGAGACATGCATGAATGGGCGTACCTTCATTGAAGGTTGTGCATCAGGGCTGGCAACTCGGCATGTAAAAATCTACTGCCAATCATTAGCGGACCGGAGTTCTGCTGTGGCGACCCCTAACTGGGAAAAGCCGAAAGACACGACAACATTTTGTTTCCTGCTTTAAGAAATCTATTTGACCTGGTATTTTCGTTCTATGTGGCAGATAGACACTTGAATTTCCCAGGCTGCATATTTCATGTTTTCTTTTTTTCCATTGGTTAATTTGTTTCTTGAGTGATACTTAAGTACACAGAGAGTATCTGTGGCTTTGACTTTTTGGATAAGACTCAAGGCCTAAAAAAACTACAAGCTCTGTTGGTGAATCCCTGCTGGGTGAGGAATGTAAATCTATTTTTTATCTGTGAGTTGCTTAAATTGATAGAGCTGCTTTCTGTTTTACCTGATCCATTTTGTTTTCTGTTTTCAGAAATCTGCTTGATCTGGTGTTTTTGTTCTGTCGCAAACAGACACTTAAATTACCAGGCTGCACATTTCACATGTTTTTTCATTGGTTAGTTTGTTTTTTGAGTGATACTTAAATACATAGAGACTATCTTTGTCTTTGATTTTTCTGATAAGACTCAAGACCTGCAAAAGCTGCAAGAACTGTTGGTGACTCCCTACCAGTTATTTTTGCTACCCAGCCTCACATTCCCTGATCTACTTTTTAAACTTGTTGATTTTAAACCATCCTGTAAATTGAGGTTTATATGTTCCTTCCTTTCTACACTGCTGTTTATATCTTGAATTATTTATTTGCCTATCCTTGTATTTAGTTTGAAAAAAAGTGCATTTTGCTTCTCATGATCTGTTCTACTGACTTACATGCTCTGAATTAGTTATCTAGCTAGCTGTTGGATAAAGTAGTATATTTTTACTCTCTAGCAAGTTCTTTTCTATGTTTTTCCATCGACAGGACAGAGGATTTTCCATCTAGTAGCAGTAAGTAGTAGCCTGGTCTGTATAGGTTAGGGAAGCACACTATAAATTCCTGCATGTAGTTGTTTTAATGGCTGGAAGATTTATTAATCAGTTTACCTTGTTTTTAGTGCCATTATAAATTCTACACAATTTAGTGGCTCTTGACTCATTTCTACAAAACAAAGAACTTTTATTGAATAATCACACTTTTATAAGCTGTTTAAAGTACACTGCTGTTATCCTGAATTACTTATTGCCTTTCCTTAAGTTTAAATCTGTTTGTGGTAACATTTCATTCTGGACACTCTTTTATTGTGCTTTTATATTAGCAGAACTGAGATTATTCATCTAGTGGCACTGTGTTTAACTGGTCAATATGAGCTGGGAAGCAAACAAATGTCTCTATGTTTAGTTGTTTTATTGGCCAGATGGCTATATTTCCAGTGCTGGTATAAATTCAGCACATTTTCATGTAGCTGCTCACTTTGTTGGTGCAGTGTATAGATGCAAACATTTGGAAACATTGCTTATTTTCATTTTACTGTGAAAGTTTATTGTGCTATTTATTGTTTTTTATACTTCTTTAAAGTTTAAATTTACAGTTTCAAACTGTTGTAAGGGCTGCTGTTCTGCACTGAAATACATTGTATCTAGTGTTTCTTAGTATTAGACATCTGTTTGAGGTTCCTCAACTCTTGGGCTCCAAACCAGTCATTATAAGTTAAGGGGTTCAAAGTCTGCACTCCTGTGGCAGGAGAGGGCTGCTTTCACCTATATGAGCTGGAACTTGCTGGTGGAAAGCTAATTATGTGGTTTCCTGATTGGCCTTAGGGCATAGTTAGTGTAAAATGTGCCTTTGACCTTAGGGCATAGTTAGTGTAAAACTTTATTTTTTTTTACTTTATATATGCCTTATGTTTGTGAGAAGCTGCTGTTCGTACAGCAGTGGTTACTCGTGCCTTGTATACATGCAATCATCAGAAATTGAAATGTCCTTATAAAAAATACCTTTGAACTTTAGCTCAATCCTGCATTACTCATGAGGCAACTAGTTTGCATGCTGAGCAGCATTTATGCATTTAGATAGGACTATTTAGGTCTACCTTATCTTATTATAATATCTAGGACTACTGATGGTCAGACAGCATCTGGTGTGGGCACTGGGCAGCATCGCTGATTAAGTTAGTGGACGATTACACCAAGTAAGCACCCTTCCCTCATCCAGTTACAAACACCCTCCACTCCTATCCCTTGCAAGTTCACATTAGGACCTGCAGCCATGGATGGACACTTTCCTGCTATCTCTGCTTCCAGCTTGGTGGACATGGGCATCCTAAGGCAATGTAGCAATTGCCTTATTTACACTGACAGCCACTTAATTCTCAAACAGACAAATACAGTATGTGAGAGATGTAGTTACATGTTGATACTGGGGGCTAGATTCTCACATACAGATACAAAAAGCAACACACACATAACTCACTGCACCCACAAAGGAACATAATCAGACCCACATATGTGGATGTACTCACATATAACTTACCCAAATCTCAAAGTCCTCTCAAGCACAGTCCTTGGAAACTCTGCATGCACACAAACAAGACAATTCACATCACAACACATAACCCCATCTCATTGTGTCTCAACTACCAAGCCTATAAGGCAAATGCTCCACAACCCAATATTCTGGTCATAGAAGAGTCCATGGTGAGGCACACTGATGTCCATCTTACCAGGCTGGATAAGAGGAAGGTTACAGTCAGTTGTCTGCCAGGGACCAGGATCCACCAGATGATGCAAGCACTCATGTCACTTACCCCTAAGTACAAGTATGATCCAACGATAGTCCATGTGGCTGTGAATGAACTGGGACATACCTTCCTTGACAATCTGAAGAGAGACATGATTGAGCTCTCAGAATATGTGTCACAGGCAGGTATGAGTATAGCATTTAGCAACATTCTACCATCTCCAAGGACGATGTTTCAATACCAGCTAAAAATGATCGACTTTAACAATTGGCTTAGCTACTGGTGTCATTCCAAAGGGGTCCAATACTTGTCAGCCTGGGAGGACATGGATGACAGGCCACACGGCTTTGCTATAGATGGTCTTTACATGTCATCTCTAGACTTTTGGATATTGACCAAAACAATATCCTTCACTGTAGTGTCTTTTTTAGGCATTGCCAAACAGACAAACCTTCCAACATAACAAAATCTACTCTGGGCAAGCTAAAGTTGTTACTGGTCCATGTTAGGAGTCTCAACAGGAAAGTGCACTCCCTGGAAACTGCCCTCACCCTAGAGAATGCTAATGCCTGTGCATTAGCTGAAACATGGATCAAAGGCGTGGAAAGCACTCTGCTATTGCATGGCTATAATGCCTTTCATACATTCTGACCACCCACTGAACATGAAAGAGCAAAATGTGGAGGTGTATATGTCTACATAAAAGATAGCACACCTCCTGGCTAGTCAAACAATATGAGATGCTTGAGCTAGTCCATGTCCAACTAAGCATAAGAAAAATCCATTACCATATTTTTGCTACCTGTTCCCCCCCATGAACCAGGAACCCCATACATCATACCTGAAGTTACTAGAATTACTCACCATCCAGCTCTATATGATACTCATGGGTGATAACTACCCCTCCATTAATTAGGAAGCATACATGACCACTAACATGCAGGTCTAATGATTTCTTGACTTTGTAAATTCAAATGCACTGGAGCAACTAGTTTGCGCTCCCACTAGATGAACACATATCCTAGATTTGGTACTCACAGATATATGAGAGTGCTGCAATCCCCGAAGTGCAATGTCCTCACTGTAAGATCAGATCACAAAGTGATCTCCCTTGAAATAAAGGCAAAACTATGCGGCGGTGGTGTGGTGTGTGCAGGAGCGTTAACCACGCCAAGACAGCAAGAGGTTCTTCTCGGCTTTCTCGCTGGGGTGGTGTTTGTTGTTTGTGTGTTGTGTGTGTGTTTTTTCTCCAGGGTACTCTCTCTCCCTCATTCCAAAGACATTCATCACATGCATCTTTCTCCTCCGCCACCACCACTGAAAACAGGCTCTGTGGAACCTAGTCAGACTTTCCCGGTCAACAAATGTTAAATAAAAAAAAAATAATAAAATAAAAAAACTAGTCCCCCCACCTAACCCCCAAAACTTTAAGAACTTCTCTAAGGTAAATTAGCCCTTATTAAGGGTAGGCATAGCTAGTCTCCAAGCTTTCCCCAAATCTAGAAAACATAGAAATCTATGCAGAGGCATATACAAAGCCCTTAACACCATATAAGCAACTGCATAGAAATATCAGTACCAGACTGAAATAAACCCAGGTCAAACCACAAAAACAAGCCACCCTGGTGGACCTCTGGTATTAATAGGTTGTACAACAAAAGAAAGAAAATCCTGTTGAGAAGTAATAGGGAATTTCTACAACATACCAAAGAGTCCCCCATTAGTCTAAACAGGTAAATCAGGGAACTAGTCAAATCTCTGAAACCAGACTATGAGGTAAAATAGCCTCCAAAACTAAGGATAACCTTAAGGCATTCTTCAGTTAAGTCTGCAGTCTTAAGGGCAACACCCAACAAGGTGCAGAATTAATTGCAGATGGCATCACCTATACATAGCTGGAAGATATCACTGATCTGTTGGCCAACAAATTCAGCTCAAATTTCACCTCCCCATCACCCCCCAATTCTTCCCAAAGAAATACCCTCCACCACTAATTATCACCAAAGAACAAGTTGCCACTGCAGTCTTTTAAGCTAAAAACATGGCTTCAATGGGCCATGAAGATATACCAGGTTGCCTCTTAAACAGCTTAAATCCAGACTTATCAGGTCCATTAGGATCTCTATTTAACCGCAGCATCCAGACTGACTTTATCCCGACAGAGTGAATGACAACAGTCATCCCTCTGCATAAATGGGGACCATCTACTGACCCTGGTAATTACAGAGCAATAAGTTTGACTCATTTTATATGTAAGGCAATGGAAAGAGTAATTGTTGACCTGATAAACAATGACATAGAAACTCCAAACACTGGACCCAACTCAATTTGTCCTTGTCAAGGGCAGGTCATGCCTACTGAATCTGGTGGATTTCTTTGAGAAAGCTAAAACTGTACACTCCACCTCTGTTGACCTGGCCAAATCATTTAACACAATTTTCCACTCAGGTATTATAAATAAACTCACAAAACTGGGCATAAATCCCTATGTCACCAGATTGATAGCCAACTGGCTAATGGACAGGACACGTGGTTAATGTGGGATAATCGACATCTAGCAAGAGGCCAGTTACTAGTGGTGTGCAACAGGGCTCAGTGCTGGGACCACTCCTGTTTAAAATATACATCTGTGAAGTAGAAGTCGTCTGGTTGACAAAGTTTGTTGATTACTGCAAGCTGGGGGCAATCATTGAATTCCCCCAGCAAAATAGATATCCTTCAGGAGGATCTAGATCAGATAAATGATTGGTGTCAGAACCATAGACTAAAATTAAATGTAAAAAATGCATTATCATACCCTTTGGGAAGAAAAATACATCTACAAATTATAATATCAATAGCACAGCCCTAAGATTAGACTCAGAGTTGAGAGATCTAGGTACTCAGATAGATAGTAGCCTAAACTTTGACCACCATGTGTCCACAGTGCTGAGTAAGTCCTTCTATGTGGCACAACTTATAAGTAAAGGTATGGCATCTAGATCCAAGGAAGTTATAGTCCCACTATATGCAGCCCTCATTAGATTAATAATGAAGTACAATGTGCCATCTGGCATGAACTTGACTAGGCACTTACAGCAGCTGCAGTGACCTCAGAGGTTCCTGACAAAGAAAATATAGGGTGTAAACAACATGTCCTATGCAGATAGACTAAAAGCCCTATTCCTTTACTCTGTCTCCTACTGACTATTAAGGGGTGGCCTATGCCTGACCTACAAGGCACTCACGATTCCAGCCCTGATGGAGCTGCTATACATCCGCAAGTCAAACAACACAAAGGTCACCTGATCTAGGGATCTAAACTTAGTCAGTAACTCAAACAAAATATGCTATAGAGACAGATATGTGTCACAGATATGGCTCCTTCTTTGGAACAGGCTTCCTATTCACATTAAGCAGAGCCCTCCCTGGCCTTCTTCAAATGCCATTTGGATCAATGGATGAGGAATTGCAAATTCACACCTGGGGTAGTATAGACAGGGGTAGTATGTAAGATTCTCAAGGTATAGCCGCAAATCCATGCCATCCTCTTGTCCCTAGGGGCCATATATTTGGTAAAATTGAGTTATATTGGCTAGAGCAGCGGTATCCTCTCTGAGATATACCTGTTCCTCCAAACCATTCTGTTGATGTTGCAGAAAAGGAATGGATTCCACAACTGAGTATTTCTGATGCCATTTGATTTGCTGATTTGTAGCAAATCCATCAGTATTGGGTCAGAGGATGCCTTGCATGCCAGACACAGGTCACTTTTTAACAGTCTGTGGGATACTGAGTATAGTGACATGACTTTGAGTTGGTCCGTGTAAGACATGTTGTTTAGATCTTGCATCCTTTTAGTAAGGTATCTAACTGTGTGTTCCAGTTGGTTACATGTGTCTGGACAGATACATGGCAAAAGGGGCATTATATTCAATGAATGGCCTAATGAGACCTGAGCAAAGGGGGACAATGACATCCATAGAGCTTGATGCAATCCCTTTGTTTATAAGCTGTGCAGTACAGAAGGAATTTCTTTCAACAATGGACACATGTTGACCAAAAGTTAGATCAATGTCCACATAAGCACCCAAATCCCAAACAACTGTGTCAACTCTTAGGGGTGTATTATTAATGTTTTAGTTCCCTAGAATAGATTACTTCCCAAAGGATATAATAATCCATTTTTTTGGGGGGGGGTATTTCATTTCAGTCCATGATTTTGGCACCAGTTATTTATTTAAGGCAAACCTTCCTTCAGGATGGCTAAGTCATTTAGGGATTCAATAACTGCTTCTAGCTTGCAGTCCTCTGCAAACTTAGTCACCAGAGCTCTTTGGTATTGGCTTTCACTTCAGAAAAGTAGATGCCAAACAGGAGAGGTCCCATCACAGAGCCCTGGGGGACTCCACTGGTAACTGGTCTCTTTGTGGTGGTAACATCCCCTATTTTGATTTCCTGCATCCCATCTGTGAGTCAGTTGGCAATCCTGTGGGTGACATAGGGATTTATTCCAAATTTATTTAGCTTTTCTACTATGCCTGTATGGGGGAATTGTGTCAAAAGCTTTGGCCAGGTCGAGGCATGGGGTTTGTACCATTTTGCCTTCATCCATTGCTTTAGTGACCTTTTCAGAAAAATCCACCAGGCTGAGTAAGCATGACCTGTCCTTGATGAATCCAAACTGAGATGGATTCAGTGTTTGGTGGTTCAAAACCTGTATGGAGGCTGAGACTGAACAGCATTGTGAGGGGTGTGGCTAAATTGTGCATCATGCTATTTAAGATACATCTAGAGATATTGTCAAGACACATAAATGCAGTATGTTTAGCTTTTGATAGCACTTTTAGGACTTGGTCTTGTGTGATAGTTGGAGAAAAGCCAGTTTCAGGCAATATCTCAAGGAAGAGACTTATCATAGTAATTATTAGGGAAGTGAGTCTTACAAGAGTATGTATGGATTGCGATGGTCAGCATCATGCAAGCCCCCCAGATCTGTAGATGTTTGCATTTGCCCTGCAGCTCTGATGCGTGTGTGTGGTGTTTTTTTCTCTATGGTTCTGTGACCATGGAATTAGTATATATAGGAAAGGGTGGTGTGGGGGCAAAGCCCCCCACATGGGAGTGCAGAGGTGCTTATCCCCCTGCAAAACCAGTTTTTATGATACATTTCTTGTGAAGAAGGCTTTCTATGAAGTGACTTTTCAATTAAATGAATTTTCAATAAAATTGGTTAGACCATTTGGAATTCAATGAAAAGACATAGACCATACCTCTCAACCTCTTAGCACAATAAATCTGGACAAAAACTAAAATAATGGGGAGACAAAGGCCCAAAAATAGGGACAACATTTTAAATATTGCTCCTATATACTTGAAAGTTGATAGAATAACTGTGTTAGCATGCATTTCTTGAAGGATATAAAGTCTGAAATTCAAATTTATGTCTTTATTTAGTGATTTCAATCTTCAGCATTTTTCTAGTAAAACATTAATTCTATGAGGAACAGACCAATAATAAGAGCCCAAAAAGATATAGAAAGACATAACTGTTTTTTTTTTTGTTTTTATGTATGTCTAAAAATGTCTTTGGTGTGTGTGTGTGTGTGTGTGTGTGTGTGTGTGTGTGTGTGTGTGTGTGTGTGTGTACAGAATACAAAGCTACAGATATTGATATATGCTATGCTGCAGTGAGTTGTCTTTAAATACCTGAAATTCTTTCCTGAGTGATGATTAACATTATGAGATTATGGCATTTTAAGTGGCTTAGCAACAAATGACAGTGCAATGCTAACCTTTACAATGGAACATATCTCAGCTATTTCAAGTCCTCCCATTGCATATTATAGTTATGTAGTGCCTATTTTTGTGCTTTGGATGTTTATTGCAGTGTCATAAGAGCAAATGACATACTTTCGTAGTTGTCAGAGAAAAACAAAGGAAATCAGAGTTCTCTAATAAAGTAAAAGCATAATTGGTTTGATTTTTGTGGTTATTGCTTTATGCTTTTGAGATAGAAAACTGATAAACAGTATTAGTAGTCTGCTTAAATGTAACCTTTGTTTATATTTACTTTTCATGTTTCCACTGTTTCAGCTGCATAGTTATGTTTTTTGAGAGTTATATGTTGTCTCTTTTGTCTACCATCCTAAATTCTTTTGAATTTTGACAAATATAAGCCTATATAAAGGTAATGATGCTGTCACTGGTTAACAAGGCTACAGCTGGTTATTATTGTTCAGTGATTCACTGATCAACTGCGTGGTAAATTTAGCCACCATGCAAATGAGTGAACTGACCTGTAGCAAAAATAATGGGTATTTTTCATAGTCATTAGGATGACTCGGAGATGTTGAAATGTTTCTCACAATTCAGTCACATTTATTTACACAGATATTACACATGCACATGCACAAACCCACATCTGTCTGTCTGTATTTTATTTTGTATATTTTTGTTAATCGGGATAGAGTACTAATCTCCATGAGCCTTGTTCAGACTCAGCCTGGGAGTGCTACCTTTTTTAAGCGACTTAGTGTTACACAGTTCAGCAATGGAAGCTGAGGGAATCAAACTCTGAATCACTGGACCACAGGAAACAGCTCGTTAACAGCTCCTTATTCCTGTACACCGACTGCCAGAAATGTGTGTGTGTGTGTGTGTGTGTGTGTGTGTGTGTGTGTGTGTGTGTGTGTGTGTGTGTGTGTGTGTGTGTGTGTGTGCACGCGTGTGTGTGTGTGTGTGTGTGTGTGTGTGTGTGTGTGTGTGTGTGTGTGTGTGTGTGTGTGTGTGTGTGTGTGTGTGTGTGTGTGTGTGTGTGTGTGTGTGTGTGTGTGTGTGTGTAAGCATGTCTCTGTCCATCAGTCTATTTCTCTGTGTTTTTGTCTGTCTGTCTATCCATCTAGTTATTTATCAAGATGTTTCCTATGGAAGAAAGCCAATGGTTTATTTAATTTCCCTAACTGTTGTAATTGTTCCTTATGTAATCCATGAATCAGCCCTGACAACCCCCTTCTTTTCTAGCTACTCCTACCTTGTTTAAATCATTTAGCAGACATACACAGATTTTGTGTCTATGGTAAACATATTCTATGTCATCAATATCCTTTTAATGAAAGAGTATTTGCTTGACTTAGCTTTGAATATTCCTCTTCTAAATATCATCCATCTTTCCTTCACCTATCTGTTTCCTAAATCTACAATGTTATTATATGATATTGTATTTTGTTGTATTCTGTCATCTCATATCATATCATGTCATATTAAAGCACCAGTTATTTTCTGTTACTCTGCATATACACACAGTGTTTTCCAACTTCCTCCTCATATATGAACTCTTCATTCTTTTCCCCATTTTCAACACTTTGAGTTGCCCACATTAAAACAGCCTCTCTCTTTATGGCTGTCAAAAGTGAACATAGTTTTATGCACTAAAGGTCCTTGTATCACAATTGCTTGATAAATATAACCAAAGTGCCCATATACTTGCAACACATGTACTTGAACTTGTACAGTTTATAAGCAAACATGACACAGAATAGTAATAATTATAATAGAGGCATATACCCCACACTGACCCCTTCCCCGATTCCCGTGTCTTCATTATTGTCACCAGAGAAAGAGTGATCAGTGACACACAATGGCAAACCCATCTCAATATTTCTAATGAAGGCTGCAATCTCAGGCAACATAAAAAATAATAGTACCTGAGCACTGACTCACTACACTCAAACAGAGAAAGCAGAATACATGGTCAACCCCTCACCTGAGCTGTAAAGCTCATACAACTGTGATATGAGCACCTTCCTGAGAAACAATGCATGTAAATCATTCCTTAATAGTGGTCTTACTAATGCCTTGCAAATAGTTTGAGACAGACTTCTATATCTGTGAAATCCACTTGCCTAGCTATGTATTCATCATCTTGTTGACCTTTTACACTGTTCTTTTATATTGCACGGTACATCTTATGGGTGATTATAATCCTCAGATACTTGTCCTCTTCAGTGCTCCCTAGAGCCACCCTTACACGCATGTTTATATTTTCTAGATTACCCAGGAAGGTACAAAGCATTGCACTTTTTACATTTCATCCAAAGTTCCCCATATATATCTGTACTGTAGCCTACATTATCGTACCCCTCCTACCATCAGCATTGTACCAGTTTTAATGAGCATCATTTAATAGGCTGCTCTTCTTCTCCATCCCCAGTGCAACACCAAGCACAAATATATTATACAGACCCAATCTAGCACACACTAGTACAGCATTCTGCTTGTTACTGGCTTTTTCTCCACACTTATTCCCCCTAACTGCCAGCTGCTGCTATTGGTCAATAGGCCAGTATCGTATTAACCTCTCCAGTTTATAAACACACCCACCCTTTAATTTCTCTGCCAATCTGCTGAGAGACATGATTTGAAAAGCCTTAATAAAGTCTAGATGGACATCTGTATTTCTGCCTTAAGGCACCTAGTTGATAACCTTATTGTATCTGACAAATGTTGACTAGCAAGACCATTGCTTTCTGAAGCCACATTTTAGGATGAGTATCGTTGACATATAGAAGGTGCCATAGGCTGTACCACAGATAACTTCCTTGATTTTAACTGGAATGGAGATAAAGTTATCACACTCATCATAGCCCCACTGCTTTCAGGTCATCCTTTGTGCAGTGAAGCATCTATTGTCAGTCTGTAGTCATATGACACCAGTACAGGTTGATGGACAGACTTGGCAGTTTTATTGGTTTTGCGAGCACTAACGCTAATTTTCTTTATTAGCACTTCAAGATCCAGCCCGTCTAAACATTGCACATTCACTTCTTTAAACTTCTTTGCTCAAGAATTCTTAACAAAGCCAAACATAACCTACCCTTGCTGGTGGCATTAGATAAATAAATTAATTAAGTTAAAAAACAGCATGTATATTGTCTAAAATAAGACCTGTTTTAGGATAAGTGAGCAAAACATAAATGTAAAAAATGCATTAAGAAAGGATGAATAAAATTTATTGCAAAATATTAGCAGTAACTTGGAGGATGGTTTCAGCTCATTGTATGTATCCCAGCAAAATTACATTTTTTATTAAAAAAAAAAAAAGTGTTAAAAAATCACCACAAAAGCCACATAGGAAAAAAACACGAAAACAATTCTTGCAAACCAGAATCTTCACTGTGTAATATCTTAAACCTTCTTTGAATGAGGTCAGTGGAGAATATTCAAATGATCACTTAAGGACATACAACGTTCCAACTATATGGCTTTTGAATATCCAAGGATACTGTGATGAAGTCAGGTAGTGCCAGCTATGCCAGATAGAGTAGGGCAGTGCATGTGTAACATATGTGAGCATAGCTAGCTGGAGGTTTGTAAAGAACTTTATGTCATTTGTATATCAAACTGATTTGTACAGATGCTTGTGTTAAAAAGGTATTTGTAGAATTGCTTGATTTAAAAATGTATCAACAGTGGGTCCTGCTGGACAGAAAAGAAATACACATTTATATCAGACTTTACTGTTGTAAATGAGGAAATGTATATATGTTAAAAGAGGATGCTGGAAAGGAAGGGGCTAAGCTTAGCTCAGCTGAGCTTACCTTAAGAAAAATAGCCAGAAATTAAATGACTTGGTTTAGGCCATAAAGATTTTATCTCACAGTTTTGAATGCAGCCAGACACACAACATCTGGGAAAGGCCTAGGCTCTTATTGTCCTTAGTGGTGAACTAATTGCTACCCTGAGTGCCCGAGAATGGCATTAGTTAATACAGGAAGGAGGAAAGGGTTGGACTTGTTTAACAGTCTACAGATGCCTTAGCAAAGCCTTAGGTGTGTATTGTGGCACATTTGTGCTAGATCCTGGTTCAGTTATTAGTCAGGGGGATGGCGTGGGAACCATAAAGTCAGGTGACCAGATGTGATGTC
Source organism: Protopterus annectens (assembly GCF_019279795.1). Classification (NCBI taxonomy): domain Eukaryota; kingdom Metazoa; phylum Chordata; order Ceratodontiformes; family Protopteridae; genus Protopterus; species Protopterus annectens. The sequence goes on from NC_056731.1 coordinate 1,535,953,485, forward strand.
ATTCTATAGCCAGCACTGAAATTGTATTTAGATATTAATGACAGATGTGATACTGACAACAAATGCACTCATCTACTTCATCTTGCCTTGCTCTAGCAAGTAAGAAGGGAACAGTAATTCTTCTTTCAGTTAGAAAAATGGTGGGAATAGTTAAATATTGTTTTTCTTTGTATCTGTCTGAGTCTTTCCATCTGTGTTATTTTTTCTTTTTCCTCTGAATTGAAAGTCTGGTGTTTATTGTAAATAGATATTCAGTATTTTCATGTATTCTATTTAATTATTTATTTTTAAATATATCTATAGCTTTCATTGTGGCTAGTCTTCTATAAAACAGTTTAAACTTGGACAGTAATTGCATTTATTTGGTGACACTGTATTTTCATGCTCCAGAAAGTCTTGCCGCTGGGAAACACTAAAATTTGTATAAGTATTAATTTTACTAAGCGTAATTGAGTACTCTGGTAAGAGCCTTAGAGTAGCTGGCTGGTGGCACTGAATCTACCTTATAGTACTGGGTAGAGGTGGTATAGCAGGTAAATCAGTACTAGTCTTTCCAAGGTGTGTGTGTGTGTGTGTGTGTGTGTGTGTGTGTGTGTGTGTGTGTGTGTGTGTGTGTGTGTGTGTGTGTGTGTGTGTGTCAGCTACTTGGAACAGAGACACAGAGTACTGATTTCTGCAGAAAGAAAGGTGAAGTCTTGTTTGGGGCCAGCAGTGAAAGTCTAGCCCCAGGAATGGAATGTGATCCCTGTGTGCTCTTAAGGGAAATTGTGCTTAGTGCAGAGAGCTGCATTTGAAAATACTGTGTGTATCTATCTTTGTTCTAAGTGAACATACCTCACTGGTATCAGTGGTGAGTATTGAGGCTTAATGATTACTGGCCCAGAGGAGGGACCTCACAGATGCTTTACATTTTATTAAGATTAATTATACCATATGTGCCAATAAAGCCAAATGCCACTAAATGTAGAAAAGACACATTTTGTATTTTTATGTACTTGCCAACATAGTGTAAGTAGATAATTTAAACATTTTTGTAAACACTCATCTTTTTAAAAATCATTATGTTCATTACATTAGGATTACTGCAAAATTTTCCAAATAAGAAATAAGATGATAAATAAAAACGTCACACACAAAAGCCACATAGAAAAAAAAACATCAAAAACACCCTGGTATACTAGAGTCTTTATTTTGTAATGTCCTAAATCTCATTTGAAGGAGGTCCATGGAAATATGTTAATGACCACCTAAGGACATAATGCTGACTATCTTTTTACTTTTTATATGTCTTTATTCAGGCATTCAGACAAATAAAGCCATAGCTACTGGCTGTAGATATGTCATGTTTTACCCTTTTTATGGCTTGTCAGTGCAGCATAAGTGGATAGTTTGACCAGTCCCCAAAACAAATACCGACATAATCTCACTACTCTTTTGGGCATGTACAACCCTCTCCTCCTACCACCCAACACTACAACCTGCGAGAGATGCACTTACATAACCAAACTGGAAGCAATGCTCTCTCCAGCCAAGATTGTGCTAGACAGTCAAGAGGAGAAGCTTAACACCTGCACTACACCTCAAGCAACACATGGCCCTTCAAAACCCACACCATCAACACCCACACATAGCAACACTAAACCCACATATGTGGAGGCCCTTAACATTAACCTGCCCAAGCAATAAGGACTTCTGAAGCTGAAACACAAACAGACACCAGTCACAACCAAATTGACACATAGCTCACAACACCAGTGTGCCACCCAACAACAGCCCCTAAGGCAAGACAATGTACCAAACACTTTAGTCATAGGTGACTCTATAGTCAGGCACACTGATGTCCCACTCACAAGGCTGAACAAGGAGAAAATTAGTCAGCTGCCTGTTGGGTGCCAGGATCTGCCACATAACCCATGCACTCAAGTCACTCCACAACAAGTACAAATACGACTCTGTCATTGTCCATGTTGGAGTGACTGATTTGAGATGTACCTCCCTGTACTACATGAAAAGAGACATGGAAGAGCTCTTGGATCATGTGGCCCAGGCAGGTATGACCCTAGCCCTGAGTACCATCCTGCCTTTGCCCAGAATAATACCACAGTATAAGGACAAAATGATTGACTTCAACAATTGGCTAAACTTCTGGTGTCATTCAAAGGGAATCCAGTATCTGTCAGCCTGGGAAGACATGATTGACAAACCACGATGCTTTGCCATCTTGCATGATGGTCTGCACCTGTCACCCCTGGGATTCAGGTTACTGGCTAAAGCTCTTGCCACCCCTATAGTGCCTTTTATAGGCAAGGTTCAAAGGACAAAAACACCACTGTAACAGATACAAGTATGCAAAATCTGAAGGTAATGCTACTCAATGCTAGAAGTCTAAACCTCAAAATGCACTCTCAAGAGGCACTCCTAAAAATGGAGGACATCGATATCTGTGCAGTAACTGAGACCTGGTTCAAGGCTCCAGAGAGCACCACTGCAATACCAGGCTACAATTCTTACCACACTTTTCGGCCACCAAACCAAGACTGAAACACTAAAGGTGGAGGAGTGTCCATATTCACCAAGGATATTCACACCTCCAGGCAAGTTGCCCAACACAAAGCATCTGAAATTCTCCAGGTGCAACTAACACTAGGTAAGACTGCAATCCAAATTGTAGCTTGCTACAGATCCCCCACCATGCCCCAAGATTCTCACTACACCTTTCTAAACATACTGGAAAATATTAAGATACAACCAAACACCCTAATATTGAGTGATTTCAAATACCCTGCCATTAACTGGGAAAACTACTCGGGTACCAACACCTTTTCCTAGCTGTTCATGGAATTCATAAATTCCAACGCCCTGGATCAACTAATCTATTGTCCCACCAGGGGCTCCAATATCCTAGACCTGGTCATTACCAACATGGAAAATAGATGCTCCACACCAGTGGTCACCCCCTCATTGGTCAGGTCTGACCATAAGCAAATCACCCTTGAAATCCACATCCCACCCCCACCCCCCAGTAAGGAAACCTCCATAAAAAACTTCAAAGCCAACTTCATGCTACTCAAGTCAGAAGTGACAAACTTCATGACACCCATACAGATGGGATCTGAAAGTTTGACTGCTGAATCCTACACTAAGGCACTGTATGACCACATCCACTCATACATGAATCATGCCATCCCAAATAGAACCAAGATGCTCTCCTCCAAAAAAAGGAAGCCAATCTGGTGGTCCCCTGCCATAAACAAACTACGCAACAGAAGGAAGAAACTATTGCAGAAAAGAGGAAAATCCCAGGATACAAAACCTCCCTTAACAGCCTCAGTAAGAAGCTGAGATCCTTCATAAAATCCTCCAAAGCTAGTTACAAAAATAAAATTGCCAAAGATTCCAAAGACAACCACAAGACATTCTATAGTTATGTCAAGAATCTAAATGACAATGCTCAGATCTGCTCTGAGTTACAACAGAATGACATTAAAGATACTGATCCCAAGGATATTGCCAATATCCTGGCAGATCGATTTAGTGCCAACTTCACCCCCCTCTCACCCACTAAAGGGCCTATCTCAATACCATAAGATTGCCAAATTCCGGTAATCATGGCCACACAGGTAGAAGCTGCACTCTCCAAAGCTAAGAATACAGCATCCATGGGACCAGATAACATCCTGGGCTGTGTACTACATGAACTACAAAATGAACTGACACCTCACCTAAGTGTCATGTTTAATCATAGCCTCACCTCAGGCTTCGTGCCCACTGAGTGGCACACAGTTACAGTTACCCTACTCCACATGGGGGGATCCACCTTGGATCCCGGGAACTATTGTCCCATCAGTCTGATGAGCCTGATCTGCAAGGGCATGGAACGCATTATCATGGAACTTATAAACAAAGACATTGGCAACCTTCAAACACTGGAATCCACCCAGTTTGGGTTCGTGAAGGGCCGGTCTTGTTTCCTGAACCTGAATGACTTCTTTGAATCAGTCTCCAGAGCTGTGGACGAGGGCAAGGCTGTCCACACAGTCTATCTGGACCTCGCCAAGGCCTTCAACACCATCCCCCACTCTGGAATCATAGATAAACTTACTAAGCTGGGCATAAATCGCTATGTCACTCGATGGGTTGCCAACTGGCTTACTGACAGAACCCAGACTTTAAAAGTAGCCAACTCCAAATCCAGCTCCAGACAAGTGACAATTGGAGTACCTCAGGGTTCATTCCTGGGACCACTCTTGTTTGGCATCTACTTCTCTGAAGTACAGGCCAAGACTAAGGGACTCTGGCTAACAAAGTTTGCAAATGACTGCAAACTGGGAGCCATTACTGAATACCCAAATGATGTAGATATTCTACAAAAGGGCCTTACAGATACAGGTGTTTGGTGCCAGAACCATGGGCTCAAGCTTAATGCCAAGAAATGTATAGTTATCCCCTTTGGGAAAAACTATGTACCCATGAATTACCACATAGGTGGCAGTACACTAAACATCGAAAGTGTGATGAGAGACCTAGGGAGACAGGTGGACGGTGGTCTCTCCTTCGATAACCACATCACCACAACAGTCAGGAAATCCTTCTATGTGGCACACCTCATCACTAAGGGCTTTTCATCCAGAAAAAAGGAGATCATTGCCCCACTGTACTCATCCCTCATTAGACCCATTATGGAATACAATGCCACGTTTGGTATGTACCTCACAAGACATCTGCAACAGCTGGAAAGGCCACAGAAATACCTCACTAAAAGAATCACAGGCCTAAAGCAGATGCCCTATGCTGACCAGCTAAAAAAACTCCAGCTGTACTCTCTGGCATATCGTCTGCTCAAAGGTGATCTCTGCTTAACATACAAGGCCATGTCAAACCATTAGCTGTTGGACATACTCCACTTAAAGAAATCTCAATCCCTCAGAGCCACACACTCCAGGGATCTAAACCATGTCATCACAATTAACAAAACAAGCTGGAGGGATAGGTTTCTGACCCAGAGACTCCCCATACTCTGGAATAGACTGCCCATACATGTCAAGCAGAGCACCTCCTTGACCCTCTTCAAAAGGAACCTTGATGATTGGATGGGAGATAGTAAATTCACCCCAGGGATCATGTCAGTCAGTCTGCTAGACAGGGGTCCAGGGAAGTAAATACTGTGGGAAGAAGTATCCAGGGAATTGTTATGGCTTTGCTTGTATAGGCCCTAGGGCTGATAGCCTAGCACCAACCTATGAACCTATAACACTTATTTTAAAAAAAGTCATAGCCATAGCATTATGGTCACAGCAAATATTTACAAATTAGAAACAAAACAACAAGTAAAAAGATCACAAAGAAAAATGTCACAAGCAGTTTGTTCTAAAGTTGCCATTTATGTGCCTTCTTCAAAGAAGCTATAAGTTATAATACAGTGAAGACTCTGGTTTGCCAGGGTCTTTTAAATATACATATATATTTAATTAAAATGAGAATTTTATGCATAAAAGACATCCCCTGGATTTACTAATCTTCCATGCAGGACTAGTCTGCAGGACTGGTCTAGTCCTGCACGGAAGCGACCGTTTATGAGGAAGATGGCAATGTGCCATGCATATTAATGAAGATGCGCTGCCTGAACTCCTAATGGTACATGGAGTGTGAACGAGTGCAGGGCGTGTATCTGACAGCAGAGCTCTCAAAATAAACACGCCCCTGCAAAGTAGAACAGCAGAAAGTGTAAATAAATGAGCGAGAACACTCATATGTGTCTGTATATCCCCACCAACAGTCCCCCATGTGTACAACAGCAACAGGACATAAAAATAAAAAGAAGAAACCTCTTTATTTTTTTTTAAACCCCAAGTACAGCTAACCGTAGGTGCGTGGGTTTGCCCATCTCTCAGCTATGGTTAAAGCAGCTGAAAAGGCTGAAGAGGATAACAAGGAATATATATATATATACAAATGAAGCAGCACAGCAATAGTGTAGTGGTTAGAGCAACTGCCTAATAAACAGGCATTCCCAGTTCAATTTCCACTGCAGCACATACCATTTTCCATGTGAAATCTGTATATGAACCTATTTTTACATCTTTTTGCTGTAGAACCTACTAAATAACATTCAAATGTGAACTGGAGTACTGCATTAAATGCACATGTGAAGTGTCAGCGTCATAATGAATAAGGTACAAGTAAGCAGGTTTAAGCACAAATAAGCAGTAGTAAGCATATATAAGCACTAGGGGTAAGCATTGCCTACACAGAGTAAGCAAAGTAGAAGCTGAGTGTACGAAACTGTAACCGAAGTTTAGCATTGCTTAGCTCCGTGCAAACCCACTTTCAACTGCTTTAAAGTGCCTTAATCACTCTGTACCCAGCAGCTCATGTTCTGCCCAGCAACAAAATAAACTGCCTCTGCAAGGCTCAAACTCAGGACCCTGTATACTGTAGTCACAGTAGTTAATCACTAAGGCATCATAGCAATACATATGAATGAGGTATCAGCAAACGAATCCTCAGACAGGAAAATCAAACCAAACATGTGAACTGAATCTATGTACAGTGTGAAGTGGCATAACCTGCTGCATAACATAAATATGTGAACTGGAGTACTGCAATAAGCATAGATGTGAGGTGTTATTGTAATAAAGTGTAGAAATAGTAGAAGTGTAGAATCATGAATACCAGACACATATAGAACCTGTAATGACTAATAAATCACTGCCAAAAGGCAAATATAATGTTAATAACTGTTAAGCAATGCTAAACGCAGCACAACTCAACTTAGTAAGAGTAAGCAATGTGTAGGGGAGCCAATACAATCTGCCTAGCGGTATACCCTTTTAAGCACTGCCATCCTTAGGTAAGCAGGTGTGCCCACAGCTTAGCCTTTTCAAACCCGACCAATCATGGAAAAGTGTGGGTAATTGGCTATATTTAAACCACACAGGTGGAATATGTTCCATAACTGGTTGTAGCTTCCTACTGCAGGCAGAATGGCTGGTGTGGGTGAAGGCACTCGTTTTAGAGCACAGAGCTGGGGCATCCAGGAGTCAAAAATCATGCTCTGGCTCCTGGTAAAACACCATGAGGAGAGACTACTGCAGGGCCAGTACCAGGGCTCGCAGTATAAAACTGAGGCCTGGGACAGTCTCGCCCATGACTTTACCAGTGCCACAGGTATCCCTGAACTGGTGAGCAGATCAAGCACCACCATGCTGACCTGAAGCGGTGGAGGGGGGATGTACTGGAACAGTGGATCCAGGAGTCTTGGCAGATGGCTAATGCCCAAGTATTGAGTAAGTACTCATTCTACTAAGTAACTCACAGAATTTAAACAAACCAGATAAAACAAAAAATGTGAACTAAACCAATAAGAGCGATAGTTACCAGGTTTATTTAGCGTTAAAACAAAAATGTATAGAACATGCTTTCGGTAAATACTGTGCTTCACCTTCATCAGAATACAAAGTATCATATGTAAAATACAACGCTTTTAAGTTGTTTCCAAAAGGCAATTAAGAACGTCACTTCCCTTCTGCCAGAAGGCATGAAAAACCTGGCGTTCATTAACCTGTAATTTAAGCATTTAATTTAAAGAACTTTGTGCAAGAATGTATTTAAAAGTGTATTTAAAAATGATAAAAAAATCTCCTTTTCAAGAAAGTAAAATAGAATGTGTATATCAAACACACCTATAATACCACACTCAACTAAAACATGTCCTTATATATTGACTCGTAACTACATCCAGCAGCCGAAATATACACTAACTGATCTACAACCTCAAGCACCCAAAATTTAAAGTTGGCCTCATCACATGTTAAAGAATGTCTATATAATGCATTATTTTCATTTTTACGATTTATATCCCTCATATGCTCATATATCCTTTTTCTCAGGTGACGTTCCGTTTTGCCAATGTAAGATAGGGGGGGTGACTGCGAGACTAAATTAGCATATAGGGAGATGATATGGCAGCTCAGGCTTGATGCCTGTAGTGGTAAGGGCTTGAATGATCACATATATATTGTACCAGCCCTTAAATTATTATCTAATGACCCTAAAAAACATACATTTTAATTTATATATTTAAAAAATTTTTTTTGTGTTTGATAATATTAACTTTGTGTGATCATATTTAGTTGTTGATTTTGTTACATATACATATCCCAGCTTTTACCATATATATATATATATATATATATATATATATATATATTTTTTTTTTTCCTCTTTGTTTTTATTACCATTCATTTTTTTCACTTTTTCCTTTTGTCCTACTCACAACACATGGTTGTCTCAAATGAAAGTTTTCATAACCCTGAGGGTATTTCTACTTATATTTATATTTATATTTATATTTATATTTATATCTATATTTATATACATTTAAACGAATTTTATTGAATTTTATATGTATTGTTAGATATTATAACTATATATATCATACTATATTTCACACATTTAAATTTTACATATTCACTATATGTCCTGGAAACATACATTCATTTTTTATACTTACATGTATTCTTTAATATGCAATTTTTTACACACCTTTTGTATGGATTCTCACACGCAACGTGTGTGTTTTTAACTACAATAATTCATACAACTATGATGTAGTACAATTCCTTCTTTTTTACATATTTTCTACAAAGTATAGATGGAAGTTATATTCTAGTTCAATTTATGATGGCCAGCCATTTATTAGGCTTAGTATGCCTATTATTATATAATGTATAATTGTTTTATTGGTTAATTGTTTGATTGTTTTATTCAGTGGTGTATATAAGGAATGTTGTGAGTGCTGTTATTTGATTCTGATGAGGTCTCCAGTATGGAGATGAAAGCGCTCAATCCACTTGTTTTTGTCAGTCAATAAAGGAGTATTTTGATGTTACTTTGGAGTTTCTGGATGTGGTGTTGGTGAAACATTTGTTTATATTAGGAAGACAGCCTTTATTGAAACCGAACTACCGTGAAATATATAACTGGTAGTCAAATGTGTACATAGTCATAGAATGTATATGAAAAAAAACCTGTCATTCTAGCACCTCCCTAAAGTGTATGACAGCAATTCTCAACAAATGTTGCATTAACACCTGCATCTTGTCATGCCTCTATGTAAGACACAGGTCACGTATATAATAATCTATAAACATACCAGTGTACAATATAAGGCCATTGGGCAGTGTAGTAATACATGTAAGGGACAGATCACTGCAGTGACTAAGAATGTTGTGAAAACTACAAGGCTATACTAGTTGTTAATTGAACTCTCTCACCCCTACCATATGTGCAAAATAACCCAATGACATTCCTCAACTGGAATGTGTACACACCAAACTTTTGTTGGGACATATGTCCTAATGGTTCATAAATATTCACATTTGTTTCTATGCATGTGCCATGTTAAAATACACCCATATTGGTGGCCTGTTGTCATCATTGAAACCTGCATGCTCTTGTAATGGCCACTGTTGTTCCATATATGCATGTTCTGCTTGCTCTGCAACTGTGTTAACTCTGGTGTTTTGGGTTAATGGGAATACCTATGCATGCTGTTATAACTAATCCTGAATGCTGTTGACTGTTACTTACCCATATCTGTCATAAACTTGCTACAACATAGCTCGTATGGGAAGGCCAGTCCCAGCGGACTCACCTGTCTCACCTCAGCTGGCCATGGCACCGGGCACCAGCACATCTGGGGCCCAGCCTGGGACCTCATCCTCCATGGGCCCTGTGCCACCTTTGGGTGGAACCAATGCAGGGGATGGGGGCTCACCCCCCCCCTCAGAGCGAACATGGAGGGGAACTTGTCACCCATCAACAGGTCCGGGCCATGCTGCGTAGGGAACTCAATCTGGAGTATCGAGACTGGCTACGCCAGCTTGTGGGTCAAGTGACGCAATTAGAGGATGAGCCTGCCCCTCCTACACAGCCCCCAGCACAGCCACCTTTGGGGCCGTGAAGGTACAGTGGTGACTGCCCATGGGTGGGGACCTCAGTCCCACTGTTTCCAGTTGGGGACGCATGGGCTTGCGACTTCCAAACACCCCTCCCCGTCCAAGGTGTTTACCCCCCACATGTGTCATATACCGCATCTTGTTTGGTCTTCTCTGTTAACCTACCCAACCTATCTCCTCAAATATACCTACTACCCCTCCCCAACATCCAACTCTCACCTAAAAAAAAAAAAATAAAAGGGCAATCTGTTCCCACAAAAAAGTCCCGCCCAATACATAGCTGTCCATTTTGCACACATGTCCACTGGACACATGTAATCTGGTCTAATTGGCATCTCAATGTACATATGTTGTCCTCATCCCTCTCAAAGAGGTTTGAGGGTCCAAATCAACCTCCAAATCCAGTGTATATGCACAGCTGTTGCTGTAGAAGAAATGGTCAGCTATGGACCTTTCCTACACCCTTCCTGCACATGCCTAGCTATTTTCCCTACTGTCTTATCCTTTTTGTGCCCCTTTTTCACCACTTTCCTATCAACCCTTTCTTCTTTTCTTTTAAAGAAATTAGCATGGGGGTAAGTGGGAGTAGGCACTTTTAAGCAGCAGTAAGTGGGTGTCAGCTTGTTTGCGTGGGAGTAAGCTATGCGTGCACAGGTTAAGCAATGCATAAGCTAACGGAATATAAGGAACTGTAACCGGAGGTTAGCAGTGCTTATCTCCATGCAAACCTGCTTACAACTGCTTTAAAGTGCCTTAATCACTCTGTATCCAATGGCCTGTGTTCTGCCCAGCAACAAAGTAAACTGCGTCTGCAAGGCTCAAACCCAGGACCCTGCACTTAATACACAAAGTACCACTAAACCATGGCGGATATACATGATACCAATGTTTTCAAAAACATATCATCCAGCCCAGTCATTCAACAGTACAAAGAATGCATTCCAACATATAGATGTATGTGCGTGAATAAATATATTAATGTCTAAACAGGTACAACATATTGATATATGTATATATGGGTCTACTACGGTTGACTGAAAACTCACTTGACTGAAAATGAAATTACTAGGACCACTTCACTGAAAGCTCACTTCACTGAAAACTCATTTCTTTGAAACTCATTTGGTTGAAAGTTATAAATGGCCTTTTACCCACTGTAATGCGACCCTGGAGTTAGTATATCAAGTAATGGGGGGTGGGGGACACAGATCCCCACATTGGGGGGTGTGGGGGGCATAGCCCCCCCCACATATTATAAACATTTTAAACTATACACAGTGATACTTACAAGTGCAATAAATAACTGTTTCCAAAAGAGAATATATAACCAAGATATGTAGGGGGCTTTGCCCCCTACACCCCCAATGTGGGGGGCTGTGCCTCCCACCCCCCCTTGCTTTATGTACTAACTCCAGGGTCACACTACAGAGGGGAAAAGGCCATTTATAACTTTCAACGAAATGAGTTTCAGTCAAGTGAGTTTTCAGTGAAGGAGCTTTCAGTGAAGTGGTCCTAGTAATTTCATTTTCAATCAAGTGAGTTTTCAATCAACCGTAGTAGACCCATAATATATATATATATATATATATATATATATATATATATATATATATATATATATACATATATAAATATATATGAACATATAAACATGCAAAAATCTTGATGAGTGGATGGGAAATAGGAATTACATCCCGGGGATCACTTCTATGTCTCTGCTCGACAGTGGCACAGGAAAATAACTTTCTTGGGTGGCGTAACCCATGGAACCTTGCTAGGCTTATGTAGGCCCTTGGGCCGATAGCCTAGTACCTACCTATGTACTTATGAACCTATATGTGTACATCTACATGTCTAAATATATACAGCAGGTTATATATATGTCAGCAAATATATATATATATATATATATATATATATATATATATATATATATATATATATACATATATAGGTATATATATATATATATATATATACACATATATACATATATAGGTATATACAGACATACATCTGCAGATAACAATGGGGAAATAACAAAAACATATATGTCCTCATGCAATGTTAATGGGGTTGAAAGGCCCCACACAATATATGTCTGGTACGAATAGGTATACCTCCCCAGCCATGCAGGTCACCCCTGTAATTCACTACCAAGTGTTGCAGATCCCATAACCAGGACCAGACATGACATGGCCATCCCTAGGATACATATACACACACACACATGTATGCAGATACAGGTATATATACATATATATATATATATATATATATATATATATATATATATATATAAAAGTAACTACACATACACACATAGAGATATGTACAGTAAGACACATATGTAGTACGTGCACACAATATGGAGCAGCCAGTATTCCTACAGTCACCACCTTACCAACTGGAGACTGTATGAGCCACCCATACAAATGACATTCATAGCCTGCAATATATACCTACAAAGATGTCAAAGTGCATAACACCACACACAAGTGTACATAAATGAAAGTGAAAGCTTTATTCATGCACCATGACAGTTGTATATGCCATGTCATATAGCTGTTTAGACATTGACATCCATATGAACAGTGTACTGCAACTGTGAAACAGTTATACTAAGACAGTAGTCTGGAAAGGTTGACATATGTTGTTGTCCAGGTCGAGGCCTTCAGGTAGTATAATAGTAATGACAGACTAGGCCACAGAATACCAGACAATCAACAGTACGTAATGCAGATGTATAGTTCAGCAGCCTCTATCTACACTCTTTACACAATCCCTAGGGGGTACAGACCCCAGTTGACACAATGGGATGTATCTGTTACATAATGAGGCATAACTGACACCATAGACAATGC
>NC_056731.1:1535966807-1535986807 GCF_019279795.1 Protopterus annectens
GAAGGAGTGTTGAAGGAATATTTAACTGAAGTTATTCTGCTCTTCAGTAACTTGAACTGAAGCTAGTGTTGGCTGAATTTTGTTATTTGCTAGTAATTACAGGTGTGGGGGTAGCCACATTCTTTGATTTCCTGTCCTTGCATATTTAACTGGTGCATGTGAAATAATTCCTGCTTTAAAAACTCAGCTTTGGCCAGCTAAGAACTTGGTTATATTCAACTGGACGTATAAGAGAATTTAAGTACCTTTATCTGCACTTTTTTTTAAAAAAAATACAGTATTTAATTTGATTTAAACTGTGTATGAAGGAGTGTTGAAGGAATATTTAACTGAAGTTATTCTGCTCTTCAGTAACTTGAACTGAAGCCCTGTTTTTGTTTTGGTGTTAATCTTAGTGGCATTGAAACTGCCCGCCCCTCAGCCTGCCTCTGGGCCCATATCATTTGCTCACTCAACTGAGTGCAGTGAGATCATATTCTGATTTCAGGCACTCCTACTGTGTACAAAGAGAGCATCTGGGAAATAGAAAAAAAAAATTAAGCTTATTTCCTGCCTTTCTTGTTAAGTGGTATAGACTATTTGTAGGCTTCTGAGCCCCCAAGCCCTTCTGTGTTTGAGGGAAGCCTTCTAGCTTGTTTTTTTTTCTTATAACTAGCCAGTTTTCTAGTTTCAGCACTCAAATCTGTTTCTTTGATCTCAGCACTTGTTCAGATAAAAAAAAAAAAAAAAAAAAAAAAAAAAAAAAATTTCATCTGCTTTTACTGTACTTGTGTTTCTACCTACTTCATTTTACTTTTGCATCATCTTAAAAATACTCAGTTGTATTTATTACTGCTTGGTGTAACTCATTCTAAGCCTTTTGGTTTAAACACTTGGGCTTCGGACCAGTTAGTTGTTTTGCGCTGAGAGGGTTTGTGGTCTGCACTGTTGTGGCAGAACAGGTAGCTTACATCCTTCTAGGTTGAGAACTGCTGATTGAGGGCTCAGTGTCTGTTATTCTAAAAGTGTATTAATTCTGGTTTAAGCACTTGGGCTTTCAAGCCAGTTATTTTACATTAAGAGGGTTCGTGGTCTGCACTCTTGTGGGAGGAGAGGCTGGACTCTGCCCTTCTGAGCTGGGAATTTCTGGTTAAAGGCTTATAGTGCATGCATATCTGAACTGTTTCTTACTGAAGTTGGTGCGCCTTGTTTGCTGTGGCATAGACTGGATTCGGGCCTGCTGGATCTAGCTTTGTTTGTGTAACTTGAGCACTAATCCAGACATTCTCTAAAGTATTCAATGGTATTTATTACTGCTTGGTTGTAACTTGATTAAAGTGTAGCTATCATTCAAGTCTTTTGGATTAAGCACTTGGGCTTCAGACCAGTTGTTTTACATTAGGAAGGTTTGTGGCAAGCACTGTGGTGGCAGGACAGGTAGCTTTCATCCTTCTAAGTTGGGAACTGCTGATTGAGAGCCCAGTGTCCAAGTGTATTAGTTCTGGTTTAGGCACTTAGGCTTCAGGCCAGTTATTTTACATTAAGAAGGTTCGTGGTCTGCACTCTTGTGGGAGAAGAGGCTGGACTCTGCCCTTCTGAGCTGGGAATTTCTGGTTAAAGGTTTATAGTGCCTGAATATTTGAACTGTATCTTACTGAAATTGGTACACCTTATTTGCTCTAGCATAGACTAGATCCAGGCCTGCTGAATCTAGCTTTGTTTATATGCTTGTTGTTTGTTTGCTTATTTCCCTGGAAGCTAATTCCACCTAATACGCAACTTCTCAGCGCTTCTGTGGATCACTAGTGATATCTGCATTGCTTACTGTACTTATTTCCTTGTTTCACTTGAAAGAAAGTTACTGTTTGTCGTTTTTGCATTTAGTTACTTGTAACACATTACACTCAAGTTACCTGGCACTTGCTCACTAAAGCAATTATATAAGTCAGCACTAAAAATTAAAAGCACTACACCCTCACTCCCCACTGGCCCTTGTTTTCAACTAAGGATTTCCCAACATTATTCTAGCATGTCCAAAGGTCAGTTGTCAATCTCCTCTCTGGTCCAGCTGGTGAATCTGGGAATCTTGAGGCAATGTTATAACTGCCTCATGTACACAGACAACCCTCTCCTCCTCCCACATAACACAAATACTTGCAAGAGATGCAGCTATTTAGCCAAACTGGAGGCTGAGCTCTCTCAACTCAGGACTGGCAAGACCAGACAGGAGGAGAAGGCAACTACACACACCACAAAACCAGCCTCACATAATGCTACCACTCCACTGAATCAAACACATAAACACACAAAGACATACTCGGAGGCTCTGAGTAAAATTTACCTAAACAGCAGAGGCCTCCAAAGCAGACACCCAAACAACTGCTACCTCAAGACACCCCACAAGCAACACATAAACCACCAAAGCAGTGTGCAAAGCAGTCACAGCCCTTAAGGCCAAATACAACACCAAACATACTTGTCATAGGTGACTCCATAGTCAGACACACTGACGTCCCACTCACCAGGCTGAACAAGGAGAGGGTCACAGTAAGCTGCCTATCGGGCGCTAGAATCCGCCACATAACACAAGCACTCGGGTCACTCCACGGCAAGTACAAATATGACACAGTCATTGTCCATGCTGGTGTGAACGACCTGAGACGTACCTCCCTGGACTACATGAAAAGAGACATAGAGGAGCTCTCTGATTATGTAGCCCAGGCAGGTATGACCCTAACCCTGAGCAGTATCCTTCCTTCACCAAGAATGATGCCACAATATAGAGACAAGATGATCAGCTTTAACAATTGGCTTAATGTCTGGTGTCATTCAAAGGGGATCCAGTGTCTGTCTGAATGGGATGACATGCTTGACAAGCCACACTGCTTCGCAAGGGACGGCTTGCACATGTCACCCCTGGGATTCCGGATATTGGCTAAGGCTCTTGCCACCCCCATAGTGCCTTTTTTAGGCAAGGCTCAAATTCTAAACCTACCACCCTAGAAAACAATAATGGGAAGAAACTGAGGGTAATGCTGCTCAATGCCAGAAGTCTAAATCTCAAAATGCACGCACTTGAGGCCCTTCTCAGTATGGAGAATATCGATGTCTGTGCTGTAACTGAAACCTGGTTCAAGGCTCCTGAGAGCACCCCGGCACTATTAGGTTTTACCTCATATCATGCATTCCGGCCCCAAAACCCAGACCACACCACAAAAGGAGGGGGCGTATCCATATTCATAAAGGATACCCACACCTCCAGGTTGGTGGCAACGCATAAGCTCGGAAACCATCCAGGTGCAACTAACCATAGGCAAAACTGCTCTACAAATTGTAGCATGCTACAGGCCACCCTCTCAAACTCAGGAACCCCACACAGCCTTCCTGAAGACACTGGAGGGTATAAATGTATCTCCAAACACCATCATATTGGGTGACTTCAACTACCCGAATATAGACTGGGAACATTACTCAAGCTCTAACTTTCTAGCCCAACGGTTCCTGGAGTTCATAAATTCAAATGCCATGGAACAGCTAGTCACTGTTCCCACGAGAGGAGAAAATATACTAGATCTCATTGTCACAAACATGGGGACAAAATGCTCCACACCGAAGTATATCCCTCATTGGTGAGATCTGATCATAAACTAATCTCACTGGAAATCCACATCCCACCCCACCCCAAACAAAAAGACCATAGTGAAGAACTTCTCTAAAGCAAACTTCACACTACTCAAGACTGGTGTGGTATCCTTCAAGGCCCCTGAGCCAGTGGAAACCACAACCCAAGCTGCGGAAGCCCTTACAAATGCCTTCTATGAACACCTCCAGGACTGCATGGATCAGGCAATCCCAAATAAAACCAAGACTCTTTCCTCAAAGGGCAAACATCCAGTCTGGTGGACCCCAGCCATTAACAAACTTTACAATAAGAGGAGAAAGCTATTACATGATAGAACAAAATCCATAAAAGGGAAGTCACCCTGATCATTATTAGTAAAAATACGAGCACTCATAAAATCAACTAAGGCCAATTTTGAGAGAAAAATTGCCATGGATTCAAGGACAATCATAAGGCCTTTTCAGCTATGTTAGGAACCTGGGTGGAAACTCCCAGATATGCTCAGAATTAGTCCAAAATGATACAAAAATCACTGAACCCACAGACACTGCCAACATACTGGCAGACAGGTTCAGTGCAAACTTCACCCCTCTCCCCTAAAGGAGAGATAACTATCCCAGCCGAGTGTAGCCTCCCGGACATCTCAAATGCGCAGGTGAAAGCTGCTCTCTCTAAAGCTAAAAACACAGCATCAATGGGACCGGATGGTGTCCCCGGCTGTGTGCTACACGAGCTAAATGAGGAATTAAACCCGCACATAAGGCAGCTGTTTAATCTCAGCCTTACCACAGGATACGTGCCCAAGGAGTGGCGTACGGCAACTGTGGTCCCACTCCACAAAGGCGGCCCCTCTACAGACCCTGGTAATTACGCCCCATAAGCTTAACAAGTCTAGTCTGCAAAGCTATGGAGAGGATCATAATGGAGCTCATAAACAAAGATATAAGGGACTTGCAGACATTGGACCCGACCCAGTTTGGCTTTGTCAAGGGAAGATCATGCCTTTTGAACTTGGTCGACTTCTTTGAAACAGTCACCAAGGCCATTGATGGGGAAAGGCAGTCCATACAGCCTACCTTGACCTTGCAAAGGCTTTCGACACAATACCCCACTCGGGTATTGTAGAAAAACTTACCAGCTTAAATGTAAACCCATATGTCACAAGATGGGTTGCAGACTGGCTTAAGGACAGAACCCACAGGGTTAGAGTTGCTGGCGCTATGTCAGACTCCAAGCCGGTCACAAGTGGTGTCCCACAGGGCTCGGTCCTTGGCCCCTATTGTTTGGCATCTACTTCTCAGAAGTACAGGCCAACATGGGAGGACTTTGGCTGACAAAGTTTGCAGACGACTGCAAACTGGGCCATAGTGGAAAGTGCATCGGACACGGATATCCTTCAGAAGGGACTCACGGAAACAGATAGCTGGTGCCAGAGCCATGGCCTGAAGTTAAACACCAAAAATGTATAGTCATACCCTTCGGGAAAAACAAGGTAACCCCAAGCTACCATATAGGTGGCAATCCACTAAGCACAGAAGAGGTTATCAGGGACCTGGGGACCCAGGTTGACAGTGGCCTTTCTTTTGACACTCACGTTGCTAAAGTGGTTAGAAAGACCTTCTACATTGCCCACCTGATCATGAAGGGATTCACATCCAGATCTAGTGAGGTCATTGTTCCCCTGTACTCTTCACTTATCAGACCAATGATCGAGTACAATGCCCCATTCGGGATGTATCTCACCCGACATCTACAGCAATTGGAGAGACCCCAAAAGTTCCTCACCAAAAGGATAAAGGGACTCCAAAATCTGTCATATGCTGCCAGATTGAAGAAACTCCAGCTCTATTCAGTCGCATACCGTCTGCTCAGAGGTGACATGTGCCTGACATACAAGGCCATGTCCAACCCGGAATTAATGGACATGCTCCACCTCAAAAAATCCAAATCCACCAAAACCACTACAGCAAGCGACTTAAATCTTGGCACGGATATAAATAGGACGTGCTGGAGGGATAGATTTATCACTCAGAGACTCCCTATGCTGTGGAATAAAATCCCAGTCCATGTGAGGCAGAGCACCTCGCTGACTCTGTTCAAGAGAAATCTAGACCTGTGGATGGGAGATCGTAGGTTTACCCCGGGAATCATCTCTGTGTCACTGCTGGACAGAGGCACAACAAACTAATGGGCACAGTATTTTTTCATATAAGGGGTGGCGTAAGCCACAAAAATTTGGGCTAGGCTTATAAATGCCTTAGGGCAGATAGCCTAGTATAAACCTATGAACCTATGAACCTATGAACACGTCATAATGCAACCCCCTGCCAAAAGTAGCACCATAACTCAGCAGGGGACGCTCTGTTCTGTAATACAGTGGGCAAAATCTGGAACAGTCTCCCCAATCACCTAACTTCACTATCCTCAGCCAACCTATTTAAAAGTAAATTTAAACCCTACCTTAAATCACACTGGCTATGCCCCTGTGCTAACCCAGATTAAACAATTAACCCTTCCCATAATACCGTGCTTCTTATCACATTATCTTATTTAGGGCATGAGCCTATGTATATATTGTTTGTCTTTAACAACTATAACCAGTCTCCTCTTTAGACCTCATGTGTAATTTTACAGTATGAGTGTGTTCACGTACTGCTTCTAATGAATATTCATTATACTTTCATTTTTCAACATGTTTGTGTGACTTTCTAATTAATAGTTCCAATGTCTTTGTAAATATCATTGTCTTTATGTATTTTTTTTTTGTGAAACTTATGGAGCTTTTCTCCCCGGGCCTACACTGAAAATGGACATACATCCAGCTGGACTAGACCGGTCAACAAATGTAAAATAAAAAATGAAAAATAAAAAAAATAAAAGGACTGTAATATATGGACATGGATCAGTCCATACACCATCTAGTAAGAAGTTTAATCACAAGACTAACACCTAGGATATCACTAGCATGAATCATGTGCTCAGACAACCTTTTAATCCTTAAAGAAACTAACACAAAATGTGAGAGATGTACATACATAACTTCCTTGGAGGCAAACTTTTTCACTTACAAAACAAGGTTGTCAAAACACATGCAAACATTACATCCTTCACACTTACTATTCACCCCACACACAGACGTTCTTAGGCTTGTGCACTTAAAAGAAACCTATTCAACCCTCAAAAGAACCCCTAAGCCATCAAACTGCAGCACCAACCCTAAGCAATCACTTAAATATTCACTGAAAGCAATACCTAATACTACACATAAGCCTATACCCAATGATTCCCCCAAGAACAAATCCTATAAGGCAAGCAAACACTTTACCTAGTACTCTTGTCATAGGGAATTCTGTTGCACAACACACAGGATGAACAAGGAGAACGTAATGGTTAGTTATGTATCTGGACCTAAGATCCATAATATCATGCATGCACTCAGATCACTGCACTACAGGTATCAAGATGTTTCCATCATAGTTCTTATCGATGTAAATGATATGAGGTCTACCTCACTGGATAATATGAAAACAGACATTATGGAACTCTCTGAATATGTGTCACAGACATGTACATGTCTTGCATTGAGCAACATTCTGTCTTCATCACGGATGATGCTTCAGTTGCTGTGTCTTTCGGCTTTTCCTGGTTAGGGGTCGCCACAGCGGAACTCTGGTCCGCTAATAATAGGTAGTTGATTTTTATGTGCTGAGTTACCAGCCCTGATGCACAACCTTCAACGAAGGTACGCCCATTCACACATGTCTCCACGCAGAAGACGCTCTAGCTGAGAATCGTATGAACAGAAAATACAGGTCGCCCTTTATGGCCCATGAGGCTCACAACTTTTACCTAGACCCACTAGAGCTTCTCACCATCCAATGAAATACCTTATTCATGGCAGACTTTAACTATCCTGTATAGTCTGTGAAATATACACTGCCTATAACTTGCAGGCATAGAGTTTCCTGGACTTCATCGGCATAAACACCCTGTACCAGATAATGCACTCTCCAACCAGAGGATCAAACATATTAGATCTAGCACTCACCAACATAGGAGAGCATTGCACCCCCTCAACCTGATTGTCATGTTTTCATTGGAGAAGTCGGATCACAAAACTGTCTCCCTCAAACTAAAATTCAACCCAGAAAGCCTAACTAAACCCATAACAGTTAGGAATTACACTAAAACAAACTACATCGTGTTAAATAACATTTTTTGTAAATTCACAGCTCCCCCAAACCCCGAGAACACAGCTGCCTATGTAAAATTATTTACAAAAACCCCTGAACAAACATGTAAATGGCTGCATTGAGGCTGCTAAGCCTATCAGGTGTAAGCCCAAACAAACCACACTGATGGAATCCTTACAGACTATATAAAAAATGAAAAAAAATTAATGGCCAAAATCAGAAAGAGCAACTCCCATAGACACAGGAGCTCTCTGATTCAACTAAACAAAAAAACAAGGAGGTCTACTAAAGTTCAGCAGGGCCAGTTATGAGGTCAAGATAGCCTCCCAGGTTAAGGACAAGCATAAGGCCTTCTTCAGCTGTATACGAAATTTTAAAGGTAATATTCAGTGGTGTGTAGTACTGGTGGTAAATGTCACAACTTCACTGACCAGAGTAACAGCAAATCTACTTGATGATAAATTTTGCTCTAACTTCACTCCTCACTGCCCCCTGAGATATCCATTCTAGCATATTCCCTCCCAACCATCAACAGGAAGCAGGTCCTGGAGTTGCTCTCTAAGGCCAAAAACATTGCTTCAGTGGACCCCAGTGGACAATATCCCTGATTGCCTCCTAAATAGCCTAAAAACATGACCCAGTGGGACCACTTGAGGCATTCTTCATCTACAGTCTCAAAACAGTTTACATGCCAGGTGAATGCTAGGCTGCAACAGTCATCTCTCTTCACAAGAATGGACCTTCAGCTGACCTCAGGAACTACAAACCTATCAGTCTGACAAGTCTAATATGCAAAGCCATGGAATGAATTAGCAAGGAAAAGATCAACAAGGACATTGTCAACCTACTGACACTGGACCCATTCCAGTTTGGCTTTGTAAAGGGAAGGTCTTGCCTACTTAAACTGGTAGACTTCTTTGAGAGAGTCACCGTGACTATGTATGAGGGGAAAATAGTACATACCACCTACCTTGTCCTGACCAAGACATTCGACACAATAACTCATTCAGGTATTGTTGACAAACTCTTACAACTAGGCATAAACCTCTGCATACATATATAGGACCCAAGAAGACAGAATTGGAAAGACCACTTTGACTAAGAAGCTGGTCATCAGTGGAGAACCCCAGCACACTGTTTTGGGCCTATTCATGTTTGATCACTATTCCCTCCTAAGTCAAAGTTAATGTCAAAGGACTCTGGCTCACCAGGTTCACAGATGACTATAAATTAGGCGGTATTATAGATTCCCCCAAGATACCATCATTCTACAAGAGGGTCTAACACAGACACATGGCTGGTTTAAAAGCCATGGATTATAACTCAATGCAAGAAATGCACTATACTGCCCTTTGGAAACTCATCTGCCCAAGCTAATTACTTTACCAATAAAAAACTCCTAAGAGATGACCCAGTAGTTAGGGATCTGAGAAAGTATGTAGATAGTAATCTGGCATTTGAGCAACACAGCCAATATACTAAGAAAATCATTGTCTGTCACTTAACTCATAAGCAAGGGTACGGCATCTAGGTCCAAGGAAGTAATAGTACCACTCTACTCAGCTCTAACTAGACCAATCATTGAGTACAATGTCCCCTTTGGCATGCACCAAGCCAAGAACTTACAACAGTTAGAATGCCTTCGAGTCTACTTCACGTTGTCAAAGGCCGACAATATCGAAGCTGATATTGTCGGCACCAGATTAGCAAAAGCAAAAAACATCGAAATTTAAATGGAAATCTCCGTAAGGGGAGATTTTTGTTTAGTTCAATGTAGTGCGGTCTCGGAGTTGGTATATTTAAGTAGGGGATGTGTGTGGGGCGCAGCCCCCCACGGGGGGGGTGCAGGGGGGCTTGCCTCCTTCTTGCAAAGGTAAGTTTTTATTTATTTTTGTTATAGGCATTTTTTTTATCTTTCGATGTTTCAGATTTCGATGATATGGTGTCAACCATATCAGATTCGATATTCTGAAACTTCGATAAGATAATATAGATGCATGCCTTCAAAGGTTCCTCACTTGGAGAATCCAAGGTATGAATACCCTTGTTTTATACACATTGCCTTAAGGTCTTATCTCTGTACTTAGTCACTATGAATACCCTTTCCTACACAGACTGCCTTAAGGTCTGATCTCTCTACTTAGCCACTATGAATATCCTGTCCTACACAGATTGCCTTAAGGTCTTAGCTCTGTACTTAGTCACTATGAATACCCTGTGCTACACAGATTGCCTTAAGGCAAGGTGACCATTTTGTTACTGGACCTAAACTGGGACACTTGCAGGCTGCCCTGGGAAGCCAGGTCTACAATCCAATTCTCCCAGCCCCCATAGGAGAGGAGATAGGGCAACCATTGTGAACCAGGGCAGGCAGGCTGACCTCCCGTCCTTCACCAGGCACTGTGGGGATGCCATTCCATGAACAGCACCACCCAGGAGGCAAGAGGCCACATGCCAAGAGGCTCGAAGCAATCCACATTCATTGGTGCCTGGCACAGTGGGGGTGAGAGACTAAGGTGTGCCACAAAAAGTGCAGAGATGGGGGGACCCAGGGCCATTTCCTCTGCAAGTTTGAAAGCCCTAGGTGCAAGGCAAAGTGGAGAACTGGTGTCACGGAAGTCTGGATGAGAGACTGTCTGAGGCTTCGTGGCCCAGCAGAGTTCCATGAGGCTGTGAAGATCCCCTGAGAGGCTCCAATAACATGCATGACACTGCAAAATTTGGCAGCAGTTAGGAGATATGTAAACCTGGAAAAGGGCTCTCTCTCCTGTGTAGAAGTGGAACCCCAGAGGGGGTCAGTCCCGATGGAAGTCTGGAAGGGAAAGAGAGAGGTTGAAAGTGACTGGTACAGGACAGCTCTCGCCTGGGTGAGGGGGTACGGACCATGTCCCCTCTGGGACGGAAGTCTGGAAGGGGGAGAGAGGCAGATAGCGGCAAGGCTGGATGAGCTCCTGCCTGGGTGAGGGGGGTCAGACAGAGCTCCCCACAATGGAAGTTCTTAAGGAAGCACTAGGGCAGACAGCAGTGGGCCCTGGAGAGCTCTTGTCTGGATGAGTGGGGTCAGGCACAGCCCCCCATGATGGAGGTCATTAAGGGAGCAACTGGTGGACAGTGGTGGGCCTGGAGAGTTCCTGCCTGGGTGAGTGGAGTCAGGCAGAGCTCCCCATGATGGAAGTCCTTGAGGAAGTGCCAGGGTGGACAGCAGAGGGGCCTGAAGAGCTCCTGCTGGGGCGAATGCATCCAACTTCACCCCATAACCGACAGCATCCTTGAAAAAGCTCAAAGTCCCCAGAGCTGCTCTGGCTGGGAAAGCAGGGGGACTCTAAACCTTCACGAGAGAGGATCTGCTCCTTAGTGGCCATGGGAAGTTCCAGAGGAGCATACAGGATCTGAGAGAAGATCCCCAGAGAGGGTCTGAGGGCATGAGTGATCCGGCATGACTTGGCAGCCTGCAGGAGACATGCAGGCAGCAGAGTCCCCTGACATTGTGAACCAAGGCTGTTGAAGGTCTCTTGGCCAGGTTGAAGGGGAGAACTGTAGGGTTTGGCCCTGACAGAAGTCAGTACGGGAGCGCAAGGCAGATGGTTGTAGGGCCTGGAGAGCTCCTGCCTGGGTGAGTGGGTGAGTGGGGTAAAGCATAACCCCCCCATGACGGAAGTCCTTGAGGGAGTGACTGAATAATGACAGAAGGGCCTGGAAGGCTCCTGCCAGGGCGAAGGCATCCGACCTTACCTGATACCCAATGGCAGCCCCGAAAAATTGCAAAGTCCCCAGAGCTGCTTAGGATGGAGACTGGCCACCCTTGGAAGCCAAGTCACCATTCAGACTGAGTGGTCTAAACTGGAACATTTCTGTGTCCCAAAGACAATGTTTGGGATTCTGGGACAGAGACTTCCAAACTGGGACTGTCCTGGAAAAACTGGGACCATTGGTCACTTTGCCTTAAGGTCTTATCTCTGTACTTAGTCTCCCTCAGGTTACTCAGAGGTGATCTATGTCTAACATATAACGTGAACTTGGATCAAGCTCTAATGGATCTCTTACACATCCTCAAGAAAAACAACATCAGATACATTATACTGAAGAACCTGAACTTTGTCTGCATCATAAATAGAATATGTTGGAGGGACTGATATCCTGACCCTTTTGAAAAGAAACCTTGATCATTAGATAGGAAATGACAAATTCACCTCCACTCTTGCCCCATGTCTCTGATGGACAGAGGTCAACAGAAAGTAAATTAATCCCCAACTGACATACCCCCCACACACAAAGCCATTAGCTACCTCTTTACTAACATACTCCACATTAAAGACATCCAAGGGACAAAACTGGCTTGGGTTGCATGGCTCGGCTTTTAAAGACTATGGTGATCATTAGCCTAGTATTAACCAATGAACCTATGTGTCACATAGCACTAGACGGTTTCTGTAGCTAAGGTATTTACAACTAAGTCTATTTTACATCTACATGAGTAGGTATACCATGTATTCTCTTTGATTCCAATTGTGTGTAACAAAGAGTTACATCCAATACTCTATCCTTGTCCATGCGGAAGTAGTCCATAGTCCTATGGTGTTTAAACTGGTAGCATATCAGGTACTGTCTGTATCTGTTTGAGTGCTGCAATGGGGTATGGAGTACAGTAGTGCAGCACTGGGTCAGTCAGCAACTCTTAGCGTATACTGCTATGACACGGCTGATGCTGCTGTTCTTAGCATCACTCTGGTAGTATACCATGAATCACAGTATTCCTAATGGGCATTCTGCATTGCTCCATGTTACTGCACACCCACTGGTTTTTGTTGTTCTTAGCATCACTCCGGTAGTATACCATTAATCACAGTATTCCTAATGGGCATTCTGCATTGCTCCATGTTACTGCACACCCACTGGTTTTATTATTCTTAGCATCACTCCTGTAGTATACCATGAATGACATTATTCCTAATGAGTAGTCTGGATTGCTCCACATTGCTGCACACCCATTGGTTTTATGTTGCTGATTTGGTCTGCCATTTTAGGTCCCTTCATTTGCATAATCCATGTGTCTCATTTACATGGGGTTCATCATTTCTATGTCAGTACACACTCATTTGCATGCTCTGCATCCTGCACTATTTTGACCATCACATAGTTGTGCAATCTGTGCCTTTGAATGTCCAACACAGTCCAATTCCTACTAGCAACAAAACTCTTGTTGTCAGAAACAAAACCTGTCTACATCCCAGCCATGATGTGCAGAAATAAGAACTTCCATCAATAACTAATCTTGTGATGCAAGTGTGAGAAGTCAGTCACATTTTGGAAAAGGCAGGGGGAACTGTGCAGCCACACTGGGTTTACAGCCATTCACTCCTTTTGAAGAACAGTATAGGTAGCTGACCCCTGTGAAAACACAAAAATGCAACTGTCCTGTGATTTCCAGACAGCCTTTTTTTAACATTCCTTTAATTATCACAGAAAGTTACAAGTTCAGCATATGTATATATATGTGAGGTATATTGTATTTAAATGGAAAATGTTAAAATTGTTTTCCTTTCTGTTAAGGTATTTTGCCTATGTCTTAACTGATAATTTAATAAAGGCATTAAAAACAAAGTTATGAATGTTTATCTGAATAAAAAAAGGTAATCATATTCAGAAATCAGTCTCTACCCTTCACAAAGCCAAACCACTGGGGGCAAATCTAATAAGTTTCTTCATATGACAGTTAATGAGGTCAGTAATAATATGTTCCATGGCTTTGCAGACAAGGTTTAAAAGACTGATGGGCCCATAATTACCGAATTTAGTAGTAATGCCACCCTTATGGATGGGTATCACTACCGTGCTGTGGTGTTCATCAGGGATGAAACCAGTAGCTAAATTTAGATTAAAGAGTTAAAAGAATGAGACTGCAAGGGCATATTTAACACTGTTTATTAAGCAACCAAGTATATTATCAGGTCCCATGAGGGAAGCAGTTTTTCACTCTGAGTTTGCACGTTCAGTAAATCATCCTCACAGATGCTTGACTGGGGGAGTGAGGGATTTATGTGTTTCAGGGCTTTGGATAAAATTCTCTGGGGTGAAGTTGTAACTCAATTTTTTGCAAGAATGTCGGCAATGCTTACTGGATAAGATAAGTAGGGGCCTTTTTGAATAAGTTTAGAGAAATGTAGAGCATTGTTTCTCAGTTTTCTAACATAGCTAAAGAAAGACTTACAATTATTTCTGGCTTCAGAGAAGAGCCCACGTTCATGGGCTCCTTCAGTTGACCTGATTGTGGTTTTCAGTTTTTTTTGTAACGCTTTTGATATTTTCCTTGAGAAGGGGGGTTTTGTTTCTACTATATACTTTAAGAAGTTTCTTTCTTTTTCGATGTGGACTTTATTCATGGTAGTATTCCAACATGGGGGATTATTTTTTGAATTTTCCATACTGTTTTGTTCTAGTATGGGTAGCTAGCGCATGTGCATTTTTTTATATTTGTACCGAATTGCTTAGTGAAGCTTGTTGCAGTACAATGTCAGCAGGGTGCAGTCCAAAGTCAGTTTTGATAGATCATCATAGATTAGGTGATATGTTGAAGATGTAATGGTACAGAAAAAGGTCCTTGAGAGCATACATTTTGGAAATATGGATTTGCTTCAGTACAAAATATAACTTAAATGATATGCTAAGTTGTATATACTTGAAAGGGAATTTAGTTTTATTTATTTATTTATTTATTTTATTTATTTATTTGCAGTTTGTTTGCCAGGATAGTCCATTGGGCCATAATAGGAGCCTGTTTTCAATGGAGTCCTGGGGAGAAAAAGCTCCAGAAAAATGCAAATACATAGTACACATTGCACATATACACTACAGATTATCTCATAGGAATACAAAATAATTATGATAAGAAAAGGTTAACAATGACAGCATACATCGGTATAGTTCATTAAACCGCAATAAAAACACTTTTTTTTTTAATCTCACTATAGAGATCCTTTGGCTATGTTGGTATAAAATAATATGTACTAAAGAAGTGAAAACACTGATATCTTTTTGTTGCTAAAAGCTAAGAAAGCTATAACTAGAAAATGGTAAAGCAAAGACATATAATTTGTAAAAAAGATGAAAATGACGATTACACAGAATAAACATATGGAAGTGAGGATTTCATATTAATATGGGCTTTGTAGGATTCCTTGTTAAAAAGTGAGCTTGAAGAGACCACTGCCATATTACAAAGTACCTAATATGTATATTTAATAATGCAGACTGCAATATAAGGTCTGAGGCCACTGGAGCAATTTTACATTTTTAACATAGTGCAAATAAAACAACATGGACAATAGTTAATTCCTTATCTCAGATTAAATTGTGTGTTTAACAGAGCAATGTTAAATCAAACTTCAGATCAATAACTGACAAGAAATACCCAATGGATATGAAACTTGTAATGATGGTGAAAGCGCTTAGTGTGTCGATCATTAAAACGTTTCGGAAATACTTGGTTGGTCGTGGTTTGGTTTATTTTACAAACTTCAGATCAACACTAGTTTGAACAGTTGTTTGTGATACATGGACGTACATATTTAACAATGCCAAGATATTGGAAGTTTTGATGTAAGCACTGTTGAGGCTATATATTATACTCAGAAGACATTTGTTATGTGTTTGCTATACCTATGAAGTGATGTTTTTCCTATTAACATTAATAATACACTTCACCATCTTCTATTGTGCCCAAAATGTGCTTGGTAGTATATACTTAGAGTACTGTCATACAGCAGCACAAAATTTCAGCAAGAAATCTGCAGCACTGTTGTATTCTGCATTACCGCTATCGGATTTGTACGTCTCTTTCTCAGGTTATTGAAGAAGTGCATGGCATGAATTGCCAAAATATAAGAATAAAATAATTGTATTTTTCCTAGGGACCATCTCCTGATCCTCAGTTGGATGATGCGATGGGAACACTACTGATCAACTTTTCTTTCTAACTCTAAGACCTCACGATTTTGAAGAAACAGCCATGTACTTTAGTTCACTCCAAAACAAGGTATACACCCACCTCCTTAAGTCCGTATGACTATGGAGTTAAATTATGAAGTTAAGGGCTGGGACCATAGCCTCTCACATCAAGGTGGTGCAGGGAACTTACTCTCCATCAAAAAAATAAATAAATAAATGGCTAGATATATGAAATGCTGGGACCTGCTGGAGAAAGTCCTGAAACACAGACATACATATACTAAGTCCAAGATGGCCATATTCCTTTTTCTCCAAGGTATGGCAATGTCGAAGTTGGTAGAAATAAGTCCAGGGAGTGGGAGGGGGGGGTGTTGCTCTCTACATCAGTGGGTGCAGGGGAGCCTCCTACAAAAGAGGAGTTTAAAGAAGAAGGTAAATGAGCCACAGGACAAACTAAAGAACAGAAAATCATGAAACTGGAAATACATGTGACTGGATAAGCTAATGGTCCACAAAGTTTAATAAGATATTGACAGCTTTCATCCAGGATACTGAAGTCCACAGTACACTGGACAAAAGCACACAATATCTTATAAAACTTTGTGAACTATTAGCTTATCTGGTCATGTTTCTTTCCATTTTCATGATTTTCTGTTCAGGAGCTTAAAGAAGAGTGATGTTCGAGACTCACTCTTCTCCTGCAGTTTCAGTCTTTTTTTTCAGTTTGTGGGCACTCAGCATTGTGAGTGATAGCATTTCAATGGGGAGCTAACAAAAAGTCCGACTTTCATCACTGTAAAAGCTGAAATACTCACATACCAAGCACAGAGTACACAAAACGTAATATAACAGTTGAGGCTACTAGAGACTCTGGCCAAATGTCTGCCTAAGTCCAAAGTTCTGAACAGGACCCACAGAAGTTTGGATAAAATAGTGTTCTCAAGGTGGAGTAGCAACCCAGAGAGAAAGATGAGTGAGCAGAAACAAAGTAGGAACAGAAGGATACTTGAGTACATTGAAACAAACAATAGAAGAAAAGCAAACAGAAGTGGAAAGACTACAATGGAAGCTGCAAAACTTGGAGGAAGATAAAGCGGTAATTGAAGCTGAGCTGCGGAAGCAGATTCACAGAACTAACAAAACATCATAAAACAGAAGAAAGAAAGGAAGAAAGTAAGTATGGATAATCTTGAGAATTGCTCAAGAAGAAGTAATATCAGGATAATGTGATTACAACAGAAAGTGTGTAACAGTGAAGTCGAGCAATTTATAATGCATTTATTCCAGAGAGATTTGTGATGTCAGGAAATCAATAAACATTAACAAAAAATAATGCATAGAGTGGGATGAGACAAGCAGCAGCTGTTAGCAGACCCTGGCATATTTGGCACATTCCCATTCCTTCACTATATAAAGTGAAATGATGATAATAATAGTAATAATAATAATAATAATAATAATAATAATAATAATAATAATAATAATAATAATAGCAAAAAAACCCTCAAATGTTTCATGTTTGCAGCAGGGATGTTCATAAAGCTGTCTAACTATTAATTAGAAATACTCTGTAAGACAAACATTAAAATGAATAAAACAGCTACATGACAGAAATACCATGCATTTCTGAAAGCACAGCAGAATGGTGAATGGTTCAGGCTACACAATATGGAGGATGTTGAAAAGTTTAAACAAAGATATCACAGATGGCTAAAAACCCAGACAGAAAAAAGTCTGAATTGTCTGCCAGTCATGTACTGAGATAGTAGCCTTAGGCATGGGAGACATGATGTAGACACACTGGGAAAATGTGCAATGGCAGATGATGAAACTCCCACAGGGGAGAAGACAAGATCAGGAAGTGCAGAGAGGCCACATGCCAGTAAAAGAGATGCGCAGAAAATAATTAAATCACAAAGGCAACCACAAGGAGATGAGAAAAGAGGCAAGATGGTTGAAAGGAAACAAGTGAAAGAATTATGATGCCTGCTCAACCTGGTTGACTTCTTTGAGGCAGTCACCAGAGCTGTGGATGAGGGCAAGGCAGTTCATACAGCCTACCTCGATCTGGCCAAGACCTTTGATACCATTCCCCACTCAGGAATTAATGATAAACTCACCAAACTAGGCATCAACCCCTGTATCACTAGGTGGGTTGCAGATTGGCTCACAGATAGTATCCACAGTGTGAAAGTAGCGGACTCCAAGTCAGACTGCCGACCAGTCACGAGTGGAGTCCCACAGGGATCGGTCATGGGTCCTCTCCTGTTTGGCATCTACTTCTCAGAAGTCCAGGCCAACACAGAGGACTCTGGCTGGTTAAGTTCACTGATGACTGCAATCTGGAAGACATTATTAACTCCTCAAATGATGTAGACATCTTACAGAAAGGCTTCACTGAGACCAATGACTGGTGTCGAAATCATGGTCTTAAGCTTAATGCCAGAAAATGTGTCGTCATCCCCTTTGGAAAAAAACTCAGTTCCCACTATTTACCACATCGATGGGAGCCCACTGAACAATGAAGGCATTATAAGAGATCTGGGGACACAGGTTGACAGCAATCTCTCCTTCGACCATGACATTGCCACTGTTGTCAGAAAATATTTCTATGTGGCACATCTCATTGCCAAGGGTTTTGCATCCAGAAAGAAAGACGTCATCATCACTCTCTCTCTCTCTCTCTCTCTACTCTTCCCTCATTAGGCCGTATAATGCTCCATTTGGCATGTACCTCACTAGACACATGCAACAGCTGGAAAGACCACAAAAGTACCTCATGAAGGGGATCCTAGGCCTTAAACACATATCCTACATGGATAGACTCAAAAAACTCCAGCTATTCTCTGTCTCATATCATCTACTAAGAGGCGATCTCTGCTTGACTTACAAAGCCATGTCTGACCCAGCTCTGTTAGAAATGCTACATCTAAAGAAATCCCAATCCCTCTGCACCACATGCTCCAGAGACCTCAATCTCATTACTACAATCAGCAGAACATGCTGGAGGGACAGGTTCATAACCCAGAGACTGCCCATGCTCTGGAATAGACTTCCCACACATGTCATGCAGAGCACCTCACTGGCCCTCTTCAAGAGAAGTCTTGATGAGTGGATGGGAAATAGAAAGTCCACCCCGGAGATCACTCCAGTGGCTCTACTTGATATAGGCAC
The DNA here is from genome assembly GCF_019279795.1 of Protopterus annectens. Taxonomy (NCBI): domain Eukaryota; kingdom Metazoa; phylum Chordata; order Ceratodontiformes; family Protopteridae; genus Protopterus; species Protopterus annectens. The sequence goes on from NC_056731.1 coordinate 1,535,985,720, forward strand.
TGTGAACTAACGTCGGACAGCACGATGCCAGAGCACTTTTATGGGCTAGGCTTGCAAAGGGTCCAGGGCCATTAACCTAGTACACACCTATAAACCTATGAATTTTATCAAAGGTAGGGCTGCCACCTTTCATCATGGCTAAAGCCAGAACAAAGCCACACCCCTCGCACCATCAGTAACCCCACCCATTTCCACACTATCTCCTGCCAACTTACCACCTATTTTGTGATGTCATGACGCCAGCCAATGGTGAATGCCATCTTTTTCCATTCCGGATGCCTTTTTTCTGCAGATATGTTTTTCTGTAAAAATGCATAGTAAATCCACTGATTTAACAAACTCCAGTAGTCTGTTTCATTTTTTGAAACAGAAAACTGGAGTTTGTACAGCGTTTTCCAGACTACCGGGCAATCAGTTTTATTCTGGATAGTCCGGAAAAAAATGGATAGGTGGCAACCCTAATCAAAGGGGCAGAAGAACAAGAAGCCCCTCCCAAGGGAGATTTATACACAAAACCTGTGAAAGAAGAAATAAAACAGACAGGAAAGGAAGAGCTCTAAGTAGATAGGAGGATGGTGTGTCAGAAAATTTGGGCGACTCAGAAGTTAACTACTGAAGAAATAAAGTTATAAACATGCTGAGTAATAGCATTTATGATGGATAACAGACTCAAACAGGTAGAAGGTTATAGAATATAAAAATAACAAAAAGCAGCTGAAACAAGAAGAAGTTTAATAAATTCTCTGGCATCTTGGCAAAACCTTCTAAGGAGTGTGCATAAACCATAAAAACAAGAACAAAAAAAAAAAAAAAGAAAAGAACACCTTAAATAGCAATTCAGTTCACAAACTAATCATTGAATTCAATTACATATCTATAACAACAAAGCCTTAAAAACTTTATTTTAATATTTTTTTCATATCTGTTGATTTAATAGAAGGCTACAGAATGTCTAAAAGTGGCAATGGATAGACTGAGGGAAGGAACAAATAATTGGAAGTAATAGACACTGAAAGTCAGGTGACTGTGGACAGTGCAGGAAGGACCTTTTTAAAGAAATACATTCTTACCTTGTGAAACACATCTCA
>NC_056731.1:1535994307-1536001807 GCF_019279795.1 Protopterus annectens
GGCGCCAGCAACTCTGACCCTGTGGGTTCTGTCACTCAGCCAGTTTGCAACCCATCTTGTGATGTATGGGTTGACATTTAAGCTGATGAGTTTTTCAATGATACCTGAGTGGGGTATTGTATCGAAGGCCTTAGCCAGATCGAGGTAGGCTGTATGGACTGCCTTTCCCTCATCAATGGCTTTGGTGACTGTTTCAAAGAAGTCAACCAAATTTAAAAGGCATGATCTGCCTTTGACAAAGCCAAACTGGGTTGGATCCAAAGTCTGCAAATTCCCTATGTCTTTATTTATGAGGTCCATTATGATCCTCTCCATGGCTTTGCAGATAAGGCTTGTCAAACTAATGGGCCGGTAATTTCCAGGGTCGGTGGAGGCACCGCCTTTGTGAAGTGGTACCACAATTGCAGTGCGCCACTCCCTGGGTACGTATCCAGAGGAAAGACTTTGATTAAACAGCTGTCCTAGCTGTGGGTTTAATTACTCATTGAGTTCATGGAGCACACAGCCGGGGACACCATCAGGTCCCATGGATGCTGTGTTTTTTGCTTTGGAGAGCAGTTTTCACTTGGGCGCTGGAGATGTTTGGGGGCTGCAATCGTTTGGTATAGATATCCCTCCTTTTCGGGGGGACGGGGGGGAGAAGTTTGCACTGAACCTGTCAGCCAGTATGTTGGCAATGTCTGTAGGATCAGTAATCTTCACATCATTTTGAACTAGCTCTGAGCATATCTGGGAGTTTCCTCCCAGGTTTCTAACATAGCTAAAGAAAGCCTTATGATTGTCTTTTGAGTCTTTAGCTATTTTTCTCTCGAAATTTGCTTTGGAAGATTTTATGAGAGCTCTTAGTTTTTTACTTATAGTGATCAAGGGTGTCTTACCTTTTAAGGATTTTGCTCTATCTTGTAGTAGCTTCCTCCTTTTGTTGTAGAGTTTGTTTATGGCTGGGGTCCACCAGACCGGACGCTTGCCTTTGGTACAAAGAGTCTTTGTTTTGTTTGGGATTGCCTTATCCATGCAGTCCTGTAGGTGCTGGTAGAAGGCATTTGTAAGTGATTCAGCGGCTTGAGTACTGTTTTCTGCCGGCTCGGGGGCCTTAAAGGAGACCACACTAGTCTTTAGAAGTGTGAAGTCGGCTTTTGAGAAGTTCTTTACTATGGTCTTTTTTATTTCAGGTGGGGGTGGGATGAGGACCTCCAGCGAGATTAGTTTGTGGTCTGATCTCACCAGTGAGGGGTACACCTCCGGTGTTGAACATTGTGCTCCCATGTTCGTGATGATGAGATCAAGTATGTTGTCTCCTCTTGTGGGGATGGTGACTAGTTGTTCCATGGCATTTGAATTTATGAATTCCAAGAACTTTTGGGCTAGGGTGTTTGGGCTTGAGTAGTGTTCCCAGTCTATATTAGGGTAATTGAAGTCACCTAGTATGATGGTGTTTGGTGATACATTTATCCCTCTAGTGTTTTCAGGAAGGCCATGTGAGGTTCCTGAGTTTGTGAGGGTGGCCTGTAACATGCTACAATTTGCAGAGCAGTCTTGCCTATGGTTAATTGCACCTGGATGGTCTCCGATGCATCGTGCGTTGCCACCAGTCTTGAGGTGTGGGTGTCCTTGATGAATATGGATACCCCTCCTCCTTTCTTGGTATTATCCGGATTTTGGGGCCGGAACGCATGATATGAGGTAAAACCTGATAGCGCTGGGGTGCTCTCGGGAGCCTTGAACCAGGTTTCTGTCACAGCACAGACATTGATGTTCTCCATACTGAGAAGAGCCTCGAGTGCGTGCATTTTGAGATTTAGACTTCTGGCATTGAGCAGCATTACCCTTAGTTTTTTTCCTTTTTTATGTTCTAGGGTGGTAGGTTTAGAATTTGAGCCTTGCCTAAAAAAGGCACTATGGGGTGGCAAGAGCCTTTGCCAATATCCGGAATCCCAGGGTGACAGGTGCAAGCCATCCCTTGCGGCAGCGTGGCTTGTCCAGCATGTCATCCCAGGCAGACAGACACTGGATCCCCTTTGAATGACACCAGTGTTTAAGCCAATTGTTAAAGTTGATCATCTTATCTCTGTATTGTGGCATCATTCTTGGTGAAGGTAGGATACTGCTCAAGGTCAGGGTCATACCTGCCTGGGCTACATAATCAGAGAGCTCCTCAATGTCTCTTTTCATGTAGTCCAAGGAGGTATGTCTCAGGTCGTTTACACCAGCGTGGACAATGACTGAGTCATATTTGTACCTGCTGTTGAGAGACTTGAGTGCATGCATTATGTGGCGGATTCTAGCGCCCGACAGGCAGCTTACCGTGACCTTCTCCTTATTCAGTCTGGTGAGCGGGACGTCAGTGTGTCTGACTATGGAGTCACCAATGACAAGTGTGTCTGGCATTGTGTTTGGCCTTAAGGGCTGTGACTGTTTGACACTCTGACTGTGAGGTCTATGTGTTGCAGGTGTTGTGTTCTGAGGTGGTGGTTGTTTGGGTGTCTGCTTTGGTGGCCTCTGTTGTTTTGGTAAATTTTTGATCAGAGCCTCCGAGTATGTCTTTGTGTGTTTATGTGTATGATTTGAGGTTGTAATGGTACTATGTGAGACTGGGTCTATAGTGTGTGTGGTAACCTTCTCCTCCTGACTGGTCTTGCCAGTCCTATGTTGAGAGAGCTCAGCCTCCAGTTTGGCCTTATAGTTGCATCTCTCGCATGTATTTGTGTTTTGTGGGAGGAGGAGAGGGTTGTCTGTGTACATGAGGCAATTGTAACATTGCCTCAATATTCCCAGGTTCACCAGCTGAGCAGGAGAGGACACAAGCAACTGATCCTCGACATGCTAGAAGGAATAGACAAAAAAAGCTTTAAAAAGATTCCAGGGGGATGGGGGTGACCGAAAAATGGGGGGTTGCCTTTTTGGGGTACTATCTATGACAAGAGTGCCATGTCAGGGTAATAAGTACTGTAGGAGCAAGTGCTACGTTTAACAGATAGAGAATATTCTACTTGGAGTCAAGTAGAGATGATCTTTTTAATTATAGGATACGCTGATTAGATCAGTAGTATAGTTCGAGGAAGGTAGTTTTAAGGGAAAAATTGAAGAGTGGACTTTAGGTAGCCCGAATAGTTTAAACCTGCTTACCCGGCGCTGCCCTAGTGTGCAACAGTGGCAGCTCCGCGCTAAATCGCGCTAACGCGCGTTTACCGTGTTTTATACCAGGGGGCTGGAAAAAGCTAGAAACTGGCCCAAAACGACCAATAAACTACTAGTTACTGGCTGAAACCTCACAAAACTGGACAAAAGGCAGCTCAATGCTTCCCCCTCTCACTGGTAAGCAAGGTAACTTCCTCTCCCCCAAATAAGGCAAGGAAACAGTACACAGGAACTACAACCAAAGCCCAGGAATCAGCAACTCTGAAACTGGACTAAACTAGTAAAGCAGGAAAAACAAGAGATATTTTTTCTTTTTTTTTCTTTTTTTTTTTGCAAAACAGGCAGAAAACAGGTACAGCAAACACTTATAAATGCTATGAATCAGCTACTACAGTTTACACAGAAGAATTTGCTACAAATACAGTCAAATAGTAACAGACAAGGATTCCAAGTGCAATATTAAGTTAAATGCAGTATAAACAGCTTCAATGTAACAGAAAGGCAGGCGAAATACAGTCGCTAGGTATTCAGATGTGAAAAGCAACAAAAATTATACTTAGTATCAAGAAAAGTCGCTTATTCAGCTCTCTGCAACCTGGATTACTCTGCTGGCCCACGTGGAGTCTGTGCTGAGTAGGTACAAGCTGAAAAATGCGCGTTTACCGCGTTTTATACCAGGGGGCTGGAAAAAGCTAGAAACTGGCCCAAAACGACCAATAAACTACTAGTTACTGGCTGAAACCTCACAAAACTGGACAAAAGGCAGCTCAATGCTTCCCCCTCTCACTGGTAAGCAAGGTAACTTCCTCTCCCCCAAATAAGGCAAGGAAACAGTACACAGGAACTACAACCAAAGCCCAGGAATCAGCAACTCTGAAACTGGACTAAACTAGTAAAGCAGGAAAAACAAGAGATATTTTTTTTTTTTTTTTTTCTTTTTTTTCACAAAACAGGCAGAAAACAGGTACAGCAAACACTTATAAATGCTATGAATCAGCTACTACAGCTTACACAGAAGAATTTGCTACAAATACAGTCAAATAGTAACAAACAAGGATTCCAAGTGCAATATTAAGTTAAATGCAGTATAAACAGCTTCATAAATAGTTACTTGATTTGCAGAACCTATCCCCAATTTCCAATTGTTCCCAAGCACTGTTTGGTTAGGTGACTTGCTTCAGGTCACATAATAAAAAATGTGGACTGCAGGAATCAAACTTGTATTTCTCAGCAATGTAAAGGGCACCAAATAAAGTCATTAATGGTCTCGATGCTACTGTCTTGCTTGTTGACAGGCTGAAAGTGCAGGTTTTGTTTTTCATCACAGAAACAGTACTAGACACCTAGCACCCAAAACAAATGATTGCCTTAATACCTTTTTTGTTTCACATAAACCCTGCACATACCTAATGAAATTCATTGTAACCTATTAATTTGCCTCAGTGCACAATCTCAGTGCACACACTGCTGGACACTGTTGGATAGAGCTCAGAAGCTCATGTAGTCATTCAGCTTCACATCCACAGTCCTTTCCACCCCATGATATTAAAAGAGTCTACCATACTCATGGTTTCTTACACTTCAAAGTCTTCAAGATTAAAATAACAAAACAGTACAAGGCAGTATACCAAATTTCTGCTAAGCAGAAACTGTTTATAGTAAAAAGTAGAAAAAGCTAGTTTCCAGGTTGTTGACATATCCTACAAGCATAAACATTATATACGGGTTGGGATGGTGGCCTAATGGTTAAGGTGTTTGCCTTACAAACACAAGGTGCAGGGTTTGAGTCTCACAAGGGATAATTGGCTAGACTTACAATGACTCGCAAGGGCAGTTAGCGTAGTACTGAGCTATAATAAGCTAACCAAGTAACCAAGTAAGCTAACCAAGTTTCTGATACCAGTTCATCTCAACACCTTTTCTCTTTGCTGCCATTGTGATCGCATAGTATGCTCACATCCAGCGACTTCTATCAACCAAATGCTACATCTTCATTCTGTACTCTGTCTTCATTTGCAGTTCAGCTAAAAATGCAGTAACTTACTCATGTCTTTCATGTCACCAAGGGTATATTTTGCATTTTTGTCAATGCTCACTTTCATGGATATGTGTTTCCAAGAACAAATTGGTAAATCCACTGTCCCCTACTTTTCTAACAAGGAGTTACTAAGTCAATGAATCTTTAAGTGTAATGGAGAAATGCATTTTTAATGCTGAAAATGAACGCAATATGAAATGAAAATATGATCCACCTTTTATTTCTGCCATTCTCAGTTCTGAAGGTAAGTTTTACGTTTACTGACCACTGTTAATGGTACATTATATTCTCAAGCTACTATTATAGCTCTGTAAGTAATATTTTTGTTCATTTCAGCTACCGCTTGTCCTTCCTTTACTAAACTTTGTATTTTTCCTCAACCACTATTTATGAATAGTCACTGTTAGATTTTATTTATTTATTTATTTATTTTTACATCATGACCCCTTATTTAACCTGGCCCTCCCAGCCACTCTGTTGACCCATTCACTTACTGGGTGGTTGAAAGCCCTATAGCCCATTTGGTCCTCCAGAGTGACAGTCAAATTAAGTAAGAGTTGGAATCATCATTCACATCTTGTGGATCACATTCTGCCATGCCTAACTCCTCCTGCTGGTACCTTACAAGCTTCACAAATGCTGTTTCTCAGAGGGAGTGCATGCGCACTATCACAAACACCATCTGCCTTGCAAACAAGCACACTTCTGTGGAGAGTGGGCTGGCTAGGCTCTTTACTGTGCACAATGTATCTATATTCCTGTAACTGTTATAAGTCCTCCAAGATGAGTGAGCCACCATTGTTCAGTCTCTTCTATCACCCCCTTCCTAGTCCTTACCATTCCATCGCTGCTAACTGACCATGGGTCATTTGAATCAAAATATGAGCTATACCAATCTGAGCTAGTCTGCCAGTACCCCTGTCAGATTCTTGATGCAATTCTGTTTTGTTACCATATACCATCCATTCTCAGCACTTGGGCTTCCAGATGACGCCCTCATTTTCTTCTCTCTCGCTATCTCTCTGACATGCACATGCTAACGTAGACATACAAATATATCTCTGGTGGTGAATCTGTCTGTCACTCCAGGTATATATGTCTACTTATGGTTGCAGTGTGCAAGCTATACTTTTCAATTACAGTATGCATTCAGCAACCGACTTTATTCTGTACTGTTGAGTATAAAGTGCATGTATAAAATGCAGACATTCATAATGGTGATCCCTGTCGATCACTGCTTATTCAGGAAGAGGACTCTGCAGACACAAAGAGGGAAGATGGTCAAGATGCATATCTGAATTCAAACTAAACATCTTTTATAATATATGTTTTTGAAAACAAAATGTTTCTTAATAGATAACTAAATGATGTTTTATTTGTGTTTGTTATGTTGGGTAGAGCACCGTTCCCCATGGAGCTTTCCAGACTCGCCTGGGAGCACTGTTTGGCTAAGTGACTTGATCACAGTCATACAGTTAGGCAAAAGGAGGCCGAAGAAATGAAACTCTGGACCACAGGACACAGCTCTTTAATAGCTCACACCTTTATTCATCTGCATCAACTGCCAGATACTACTAATAATAAGAGTTAAAACGATGATAATAATTTTGACACCTTGCACCATAAGGATATTATTACTGCATGGTACAACATGATAAGATAAAAATATGCTTCTCAATTTTCTTGCCATACTGGTCCTTTAAACATTTCTTTCTGCTTCCTGCTTAAGCTTAATTCTATAATCTGCCTTAACACTACTTCGGCTTTCTGTAAAACCTCACTTTATTTCCTTCAGGTATTTGTAATTGCATTTCTTTGCACCGTTTACATCATATGGATCTCTTTTGATGGGCAAGACTGCATGGACTGATGGGTAGCTACATTTAAAGTCTCAATAAAGCCAACTTATTTGTTATTTAATTCCTGCAGCAGGAACTATTATGTGTGTTCAGGAGTTTGAAATTATGGCTGCTTGTGAGTGAACAGTCACAAGTGACCAAGTTCTCATTTCAGCCAGAGGAAGGATATCAGGAGCTACAACATTGAGACTGAAGACACTGGGTAGCCTTTTTCAAAATATTATTTGATATTTTTTCATAGTTTATAGTATCCCAAACACCAATATTCACATAAAACAGATTAATATTGTACCACTGTTCAAACTTTCTTGATTATCTGATGGCATAATTTTGCTGTTAAATAAATTCATTCATCAAACATGTGATCAGAGTATATCCTCACTTATCTGAACTTAAATTAAATCACCTTTAGAATATTTCCTTAGAATTATCTGAAATTCAAAGCAGTAAATTTATATTTTACAA